>NC_056734.1:881356551-881591551 GCF_019279795.1 Protopterus annectens | reverse complement strand
CGCCAAGACAATCTGCCACAGGGTGTATCATTCCATCCGTTTCCACGTGATATCAACCTGTGTAGACAGTGGGTGATTAACTGTGGTAGAGATGTTGGTAACATACCGAAGCTTGTTAAGGAAGTATTGGGTAGTGCAAAGCCACGACATTTTCTCTGCTCTCAACACTTTGAGCAGAGCCAGTTTCACCTTGACTACCAGCAACAGCTACTTCCTGATGAGATGAGACCCAAGCGACCAATTCGGAGATTAATAAAAGGGGCAGTAACATCAAATTTCTCTCTTTCGAACAGCAAGACACGGACATCTTCAGTACATCAGTTGCAGCAGAAACAGCAGCAGAAGGTGAGAACATCAGTGGAGCAATGAAAGGTTTAATCAGTCTACTGACGTTTGCATAGTGAGATACTGGCACTGCATGCGTTTCAATTTGCAACTGTTAATTGGATGTACTTTTTACATGCAGCTTATTGAAGACCTTCTGAGTACAACGCAGCCTACATTGCAAGACCTTATGACAGAGCAACGGTCTGTGCAACGCAAGGTGAGTGTAATTGTATTTCCTGTTCAGCACACAAATCATTAGTCACTACTCAGGTGAATGTAATTTTAATGTACCTTACTTTTTGTATCTGTTGCAGAGGAAGCATGTGCAGCTACATAATCAAAGGGATGCAGATAATGATGCGTCAAGACACATGGTGGAAGACCGAATGGAAGACTGTCAAGCGCGTCAAGAATGTGTGGAAGTAAGTTTCGATGAAAAGCTAGAGTAATATGCGAGTGTGGATAAGCATTCAGTCTATGGTTGTCTGAGTAATAGTCTAAATTACAAAATTTTTATGGAGTTCATTGGGACTCCCTTGAATATATTGACTCAGGATCTCAGCAATCAAAATGCTTATGCTGTTATCGCAGAGAGTGTATGTAGTTTACTTTGTCATTAGTCAAGCATTGACTGATTAACACTTGTTATGTGATTGTAGGTTCAAGCAACTGATTTGTATGAAGAGGTAGTTGAAGACATGGAAGTATACGCAATGGAGTCTGGGATTTGCAGTCAAAGTACAGTCGCATGCCAGACAAAGTTTCGCCAAAAGAAAGGTAGCAGCATAGGAATTCAAGTCAAGCTAAAGGACCTTCAAACAGTACCACGCACTATGATTGATGCAGCTGTACAGGTTCCAGAAGTAAGAGTCTCACCACTGTTAGACCACACATACTTTAAAAAATCGAAGGATGTACAAACAGAATTGAGTGTGGATGGACCACAATAACACAGTTTCAATAATGCCAGTCATCGCCTGAGTGAGAGTAGATCTCACAATGAAAAGGACGAATGTTGCACTGAAGAGGCAACATGTAGCTCTAGTGCATACATTGCTGCAGAGATGACATATTGCAGTACTCCGGTCAAGCTACGAAAGGACATCCATAACACGAGCTTGCATAGCAGCTCCTCACTTTCTCAGTGGACAGATGATGTGGAAAAAGATCCAGACTGGTTGTACACTTCTGACAACTTGTCTACGTCAGAGATCGAAGACACAGTGCTGGAACAGGACGAAGACGAGAAGATGGTAGGTGAATCAAAGTTCATTGTGTTTGAGTCCTGCCTGGATTGCGTGTTGCTAAAACTGACCTGTCCACAATGCCACACACCAGCTGTGGAACTGAGGAAAGTGAAGTTGGGATCCTATGTCTCGGTGAATGTTTCATGCATTAGTGGACATGAAGTTCTGCACTGGGAAAGTCAACCATTAATCGGCAGAATGCCAGCTGGCAATCTTCTACTGGCATCATCTGTACTTTTCAGTGGAAGTACATATGCACATATAGCGCGATTCAGTGCTTATCTAGGACTTGAATTTATAAGTGAAACCACATTCTATTCTATTCAACGGGAGTATTTATTCCCCGTTTTGCAGCATACTTGGACACAGCATCAGACTCGTCTGCTAGAAGATGCAATGGATAAGGAAGTAAGATTAGCTGGAGATGGGCGGTGTGATAGTCCAGGCTATTCTGCCAAGTACTGCTGCTACAGCATGATGAACCTGGATTCTGGATTCATTGTAGATTTCTGTCTGGAGCAGGTCTGCAGAGGTGTATCCTCGGTGGCACTGGAGAAGAAAGCTTTTAAGAAGTGCATGAAAAACCTGATGGATAAAAATGTTAATGTCAGCCTTGTGGTGACAGACAGACATCCTGGGATAAGGTTATTGATGCGCACAGAATTTCCAAAGGTGGATCATCAGTTTGATGTGTGGCATATGACCAAAAATTTGACTAAGAAAATCACTGAAGCTGGGAAAAGGAGAGGCAAGCAAGACTTACTGCAGTGGTGCCACAGTATTTCAAATTACCTGTGGTGGTGTGCTGAAATGTGTGAAGGGGATGAAGTAGTACTAGAGGAGAAATGGTTGTCATTGCTCTACCATGTAACCGACCAACACAGTTGGGATGGCGGCAACAAGGTTTCCTGTTGTGGACATGAAATGCCACTCATCGATGGAGATGAGACAAAGTGGCTGGAAGAAGATGATGCCTGTCACAGTGCATTGAAGAGAATTGTTGCAAACAAATTTCTCATTAAAGATTTGAAGCACATCACCGAATTCTGCCACACTGGCGACCTCGAGGTGTTCCATGCATTACTATGCAAATATTGCCCCAAGTTTGAGCACTTTAGTTGTGCAGGAATGAAAGCAAGAATCATACTTGCCATCCTGGATCATAACGAGAACCTTCATCGTGAGCAAGCAGTGGTGAGATTCCCTACAAAGAAGTCAGCAGCAAAGGGAGAGCTAAGGTATCGCGTGGTGTACCCGAAAGCAAAACAGGGATGGGTAGCCAAACCAATATTTGAGAAAAGAAAGTTTGACTACATATATGACCTGATGCTGGAAGTTATAAAAGCTAAGCGAGGGATCTTGGAAACGCAACCCATGTCTATACCTGACATACCAAAGAATATTGCTAGGTGTGAACGTCCTGAGAAGACTATGGTGATTGCTAGACATATTTCACGATTCGGTGACTGTAGTAAACCTCCAGGTTGAAACAGCACATTTACTAATGTGGACTGGGTAAGTAAATTGTGACAATTTTTTTCAATTAACAGAGTAATATTATCCCCGGCTATTGAATGTACTAGGCGATACTACCCCTATACCATTAATAGCTCACTGCAGTTAAAGTAAATTTAACTGTTTTGTGGTTCTAACGACTGCTAGAATATGCAAGATCACCTCTGATTGACCAGTTAAGTGACACCCATTGGGATGCACCCGGGCATTCTGTACAGCTTCAGAGATCTTAATGGAACTGGAACACACGTGGGGCATACCACAAATGCACCTGTTCGCCTTTTCCAATAGGCAATTAGGCTGACATTGCAAAAAGACAAAGTAATAAATGGCAGTGATAAGTGATGCCATCTCCACCTTTTGGCAGGGGAAATGTCTGCATGCTTTACCACCATTCCCATTAATTCCAAATGTGCAGCTGAAACTTAAGCCGGACAAAGGGTACATCTTTAGGTTGACTCACTACTGGCCAAGACAGCACTGGTTCCCTCTTTGGTCAATCACACCAAGTTACCACAATCAGTGGACCAACTAAACACTGTAGTGATCAGAGATGAACAAGGCAATCTTGCCTATCAAAGAGGAAAATATTTTCCATGAATTTTACAAAGTTTTTCGAGACACAGGAAAGTGACATCCGCCTAATCCTGTATTGTGTATTAATGAATACAGACAGGTGCATAATGAGCTATGAACTGACATTTTTTTCGATATTTCTGATTGTCGCAACCTGAATGCGCCGTTATACAGACTACCTTCAGAACCTTCAGGAAAGGGGTTCTACGTTTAAGACACCATATGAAGCGGACACCTACATGGGTTGTTTAACTAGAAGTAAAAACTACTGAACAGAGCCCCCTGTGAGAGAGATGTCAAAGCCTCACCTAAATGTTTGCACATGAAGCAATGACATTTGATGGGCAGTAACCTCGGACTGGAGGGTCTCCCATCTAGTCGATGTAATGTTTTTGCTCAAGACCAAACCGTCCTTCATGGCAATGGTGATAGACCTATTCCGGTACCTCTGTTATCCATACTGTGGATGTTCACAGACTAATTGGGTTTTATGCCCATATCCGAGTGTGTAAAAGAGTTGAGGATTTTGTCTTTGCACCCCCTGGCTGTGTGGAAAAGTAGTGGTCATACTCCACATTTCAGCCTCTTTTCTGCAAGGTAATTACATTTGGCTACCTGTACCATGGAAACACATTGCATGGAAGTAGTACAGCTCACGACAGAAGATCCATGGCCTCTTCAGGAGACTTGAGGAACGTGGCACCAATGCTATCATTGAAGTAGGTAGTTGTTCCTTAGTTGAGACTTTATGTTAAAAATGCAAGCAGGACAAAATCACAATGGCCAGAGCCAGATTGGACCTGGCTGTCCTCCACCTTTTCCTAGGGAAACATCTAGCAAACAATAGCCTTTATGGTGAGCTGCGGAAGGCAAGCACATGGAATAGTACAACAGTGGAACTGGAGGACATCAAAGTTGTGTGAATTGTTACCAGAAAGATGTCCATGCCTTCCATGTTGCAGTATTCCTTCACACACTCCCCATCCTGTGATTGTGCACTGGCTCCTGTGGGTGGCAGTGGACAGACTATGCCATGTGTAGGCCCGGCTCCTAATGGTGATTCTGTTAGGGCTGGTCAGTGTGGACATAAATTTTATAGCCCATGTTCATAGAGCTACCCAAAGTGCTGAGACACATAGTACGGAAACATCGGAGTAGTGGCCATATGATGTAGGCGAAACATAGGGAACCGTGTGTGAAATAATGCAACATGGCAGAGAATTACATGTTTACAATTTTACGAAACAATTTTGTACAAACTGGATGTAAAGAGGTAGTGAGTTGATCAGACATGCAATGGTTGTCCTCCACAGGTGGTGACACACAGTGTAGAAGAAAATGTCCATAGAACCTGCTCCTTAAATGTGGTAAGGGTAGGTGACAGTTTGCGAGCATCTAACCAATATGACACTCCTAGGAAGGGTTAGGATGCAGGCATTATTGTCTAAACTAAGTGTAGTTGCCAAGTAAGAGGATAAGAGCAAGGGCTAAGGTGAGGTTTGTAATAGAGGACATGCAAGTGGTGTCTGACACAAGATGCAGAGGACAGGACAAAAGGCAAACGGATATGCTGTAGCGACCCCCAACAGGAACAGCCAAAGGAGTACTTCCATTGACATTTGAATACTGATTAATCCAATCTTTAATGAATAGTGTTTTCTAAAGTTGGACAGACTATTGGTGAGTTGGCACATGTAAACTGTAATAACTAAAATGATGTTTGGTTACAATTTGATTCATGCAACAATGACTTTGTCTCATGTTCAATACAATGTCTAACATGGTGCTACAATTAATTCATGTGATGTGAAATGGAGTCTACAAATGTGTTATGCATGGTTTGTGCTGTGTAATGTTAAGGTTTCCTGACTTGATGAATATAGTTAACTGGATGATTGGTTCTTAAGTTGTTAATGGATGGAATCGATAAGCTATGTAAGGTAGAATTGTATTACTGACGGTGTATGGACTGGCTATTATATGCAGTCACTGTAAATGTATCTTTTTGGCTTGAACTGTGAATGGTATGATTAGAGTCCTGTACATTATACACTTGGAAAGTGCCATGTTCAATGGAGTAACAATCCTTGCATGAAATAGTGAAGCATTCATGGATGGAGTAGCACTGAGGGAGCAGGTAGTAAAGTAGGCATAGTAGTTTGTAACAAGTTGGTCCGGTTGATACACACGTAAATAAACTGTTTTGTCTGCTTGTCGATCATTTGGGAACAAGTAGCTGAGCATGCAAGTTGGCAATTTTGAGGTACATGGTGTTCCTGCTGTTGAGCAGTTGAGGCTATGGACAAATGCTAATATTTTATAGAATGTGTACTGGTATTGTGAAGTGATACTACATTTTTCAGAAATAGTGATGTGTATGTGTGCTGTTAGAATTAAATAAAATAACAAAGGTCAATCGATTGGCATAACTTCTGTAAGATCTGTCATGCTGTGCAGATGTGGAATGTCTTGTATTAGCCTGGATTTGCACTAGGGGTTGTGTGAATGATGGAGCGGTATGAAGTTGTGTATGATTCCTTTTTATTTGTCGGCAGCTGGAGCTTGTACAGTGTGTCTAAGGACTGGTCCTTGGTGAATAAATGTCGGCATGTATAGTTTTTTGCTGGGCAAGCGTCGCATGCATCTGGAAGCCTGTTACATGCAGGGGTGTAATGCAAGTGGTGATGTGAGTGGATCAGGCTGTAGACGGAAGTATTGTGGTGTGAGTGGACCTCTGTGAGGCTGGCTACCTTGACGAGGTACAGAGGCTTTTCACAATAGTGCTGTGGGATTTGCCACTTTTGCACATTGTAAACCAAAAGCCAGCTAATCTTGTATGTCTGAGGGATCAGTTGACTTCTGGTACATTTTGAAAAATTAAATGGTATTTGATTACTGTAGATTTGTAAGGTCCATTAAAATGACAACTGTTTCACAGGTGACGGATCTTCATTACGCTGCAGTCTTAATGTATACAGGGGTTATATTTATAGAGAAATGGATAGAGCGCATACTTTGTAAATTGAGATACTGTAATTAAAGCAAAAAAATGTAGTAAGAACATGTATACTAAGCATTGAAATTCTGAGTAAACCAACATATGATGCAGTATATGTAGTTGCCCATTGCTGGAACTAAAGTCCAGTCAAAAAAGCAGACTATATAATCTCACTATTGTGAAGAGCCCTACTGATATGTAATGAAGTACAGTAACGGCTACAAAAAGTTAGAGGATAAATTTGCAGTGACCATGTGTAGACAGTAACAGCATGTTTTTGCATAAGCCGATGTCTGGCACAATTAAACAGTGCAACAAATTACAACTGGTATGCATTACCATAATTTTTTTTTAAATATTGACGCAAAAAAGCATGTGGGTGCTGTCATGCACGTCTGAAATAGTTTGTTTATAGTGTATCATTTGTTAGCTAAATGTTTGCGGTGTATAATGGAATATAATTTAGAAAACGTGGCCCTGCTCTAATTTTCTTGTTCAAGAAGTTTGAAAATTATGAGTACATTTCTCTACGTTCTATATGTTTAAAACTGTTATCACTTTTTGTGATATATTTACATAGTTGTGGCTATGGGCGGAAATGGACAAGATGGCTAATAACATTTATTAGTCTAGTGCTCTCTGAAAAGTCACATAACACACAAGCTCTTTATTATCCTATTTCTTTATATCTCCATGGGACTCCAATTTCCAGGAGCTGCTTCCCAATTGCCTAGTGTAATTCTCACTTTTCAAGCCTCCTTCTCCCATTTTTTTTTCATTATAAGGCAATTTTGTTCTCCATACCAACCTTATTTCCAGGCATTGTCAGGTTCGCATTTCCTCATTGTTAGAAACACCTTTGGGTCGGATGCCAAATGCCAAATACCACAAACACTTAAGTAGAACCTGGTTAATGGAGTCTGAAGAGACTCTAAGGCTGGCTCTGCTCACTAGTGGTGGTTGAAGCAGTGAGATTAAGCCACTGACCCAGTATTTTTCCACATCTCTGAATGAATGGCAGCATTCTCAGCAACAAACCAGTCCATTCACAGTAAGGAATTCTTTAATATGGTATCTTTGTAGGTCTTCATTAATGCACCAAGTTTTAAAAAAACTCTCAACATGTATTACATGACATACAATGACTCCATTAGAAAGGCATCCATAACATACGATGACTCCATTAGACATGTTGTCTACAAGTCAATGATTTTGTAGGTTACTTAAAGTTTTAGCAAAAAATGGCAAGCAGCAATTGTCCCTTAACAAGTCTTGGTATTGGTGTAACGTGGAGGAGGGGATTTGCTGAACAATTTGATTCTACATTTTTTAATTCACTTCAGTGATCTTTGGTGTTGCATTTGCAAAGGAAGTTAAAATAGAACTGTCAGTCACCATGGAAGTCTGAAACCATACTAGAGCAGGCAAAACAAATTATTGATATCAAGAACACTGTTGCTGCCGATTCCTACAGTCATTGTCACACTAGTTCATGAAGCTCTGCTTGATAATGGTGTGGCATAAGCAAAATACATGAAGTAACATATATTCAGCTCAACAAATGTTGCAACTTATTGTATGCATCATACAAAGTGAATAAATGTTTGTAAAATAAAAAAAAAGATTAACAATTAAAAATAAAGTATAAAAACGTGCTCTGTCTTCCCAAATGATAGCACCTTGGGAAACCACCTAGATTAACTTTGCCAAGAAAAACAAAATCTTGGAATGTGTAGCCTTCTTGTAGCCAAATTTTTATTTAAGTTTGCCAGGAATTTAAGCCTTTCAATCAAATAACAGACACTTCCAAATGTGGATTGCATATTCTTGTGTACTTCACATATAAAAATACATCAAACAAATTACAAGATAGTGCAAGAAATAATTCAGATTACCAGTGCTGAAAGCTGGATATATGTATTGGAGTTAAGTTGCCCATGCCTTTGAGTAAATACTGAAATACAAAATTATTAGGTATAACTATGTATGCTTTCACATTCATATGTATACACCCATTTTCCTAGTGCTTAATAATTAGTAAATCTGTATGAATATTATATGTTGTTCTGTTATGATTCCCTCTAGATTCATCAACCTTTGTAACTTTTCCATTTCTTGAAGACGTTTGTGACATCATATTAAGTACTTAACAATAGTAACCATGGTTTAACAAATAACAATTATATCTTCTAATAAAGAGAAAACTCCCTAAAAATGATGACCTGATTAATGGAAAGTGTTGTAATATGTATATAATAACTGAGAATTTTACCTATTTTAATAAGTAAAAGGTATCTAATTATTCACAAATAATGAATCTCTTGGTGCAATAGCTCTTTCACTGTATCTTATTACATTAATTATTACAACCTAACCTTTGTTGAAGTTGTATTTATCCATTATCAGTGTGGGCCACCTTTCTAAAGTTGGTGAGAATGTGTAGAAATAAATTCACTGACCATTAAGAAGTAATTAACACTATTTTAAAACATCTTAATTTCTGCAGAGATATATTTTTGGTGCACTGCACATATACACATTATTAGAGCACTTATGTTTACAAAATATGCCAATAGAATGCATTTTGTGCCCTGTTATACATCAGTTATGCCACTGGTGTGTGACATTTGCATTCCTTTGTGTTTTCTGAGTCTTAGAAGTATTCAATATATGTGTATATCAATACAAATTTTTAATACAATCATTTGTGTCTGCTGTTTATTTCTTACTGGGCAGTTGCCATTATTTTATTTTATTTATTTTATTTTATTTTACATTTGTTGACCGGGCTAGTCTAGCTGGATACATGTCCATTTTCAGTAGAGGCCCGGGGAGATAAGCTCCACTTATAAACTTTATTGATGCTAAGTATAAACACAGTTAAGAAATAAATTCTAATATAAAAAAGTAATAAACAAGTGGTATAAAAAAGAAAGAAGTAATGGAGATAAGCTCCACTTAGAAACTTTACTCATATTAAGTATAAAAACTGTTAAGAACTAAATTCTAATATAAAAAATAATAATAATTAAGTGGTATAAAAAGTAAGGGAGTAAAGAAATCATAGTAGAACAAGATAGCAGGAAGTATCTCTTAAACATTTCATAGAGAGGGAAATGGAAATAGCTGAAAAGAAAGTGAATTAATATTGGGGTGATTAGGTCAGATGAACATAAAATAATGTTAGTCAGGGTTGGTACAGGGGCACAGCCATTGTGTTTTGAGGTAAAGCTTGAGTTTCTTTTTAAAGAGAGATTTAGAGGGAATAGATGAGAGTTCAGACGGACTTTCATTGGTTAGAAGTCCTTGTTTTTGCGGTGCATTCCAGTCCTTGCTAATATTTGTTGCACCCAGTCAGACTTTCTTTGGCAAGTTTATGCCATTTTACATGCCTCTTTGCCTATTCGCACATCTGTTATAATGTCAGCTCAATTAATACATGATAGCTTTCCAGTTCCAGCTTAAAAACAGAGTGTATAACCACACCTATGACATTAAAAAACAGAATGAGTTAAATGCCTTAGCGAAGCATGTACAAAGCTGTCCGGGACACTCCTTTGTCTTTAGAGTACTAGAAATAGTTGAACCAAGTTTTAGAGGAGGAGACTATATCAATTTATTGGAACTCAAAGAACTGAAATGGATTTTCAGATTAAAAGGGCATTACTATCCTGGTTTGAACCTCTACGTATCTATTAAACCCTACCTTAATGCACGTAGGTAATATGTTTTAGAAATTTATATTGTTAGTTCCATGTCATGTAGTTTGTTTATGCATTTCTGTTTTAGTCCTAAGAATTTAGTTCATCCTGTTTTTGGGTTAAAATAGTGGTATTGCATTGGTTAGAAAAGGTGTAGTTGTCAGCTATTTTATTTATTGAATGTAACCATTTGGTTAATCGATGATATACTTCTTGTTTTCCTTCCCCCCCCCCTCCCCCCCTTTCCCAACCTTTAGCCTCTTCACTTTCTCCTTCCCCTTGCCTTTTTTCATTTTTTCATTTTTTCTTCCCTCTTCCCTTCCCCCTTTTTTCTTACTGTTACCTTTTTCTGGTTTTCTTTTAAGGTCTTTAAGACTTTGCAAGCTACGTAATAACAGAATAAACTAAAATGATGAAACATACTGCAAAGAAATTATGAAGCATTCATGCATAGAAGTTTTTAGATTAGATTTTTAGAAAGTTTTTTAGAATGTTTTAGATGACGAAAGTATACTTTTTTGATGAATTAGTTTTCGTATTCATATTTATACCTATATTAATATTCAGATTTGCATATTTATATATATATATATACTTTTTATCTAGATAAAGAAGCTTATCTTCTTAAAAACCATAGTGAACATTTTATAGTTGAAGTCTTTAGAAGACGACATATATATAGCTGTATTATCTTGAATATAATTTCATATATTAAATTTTCCTAGCACTATTCTAAACTAGAAGACAGCACCACAGTCTGTATAGTTGATGTGTAGAAATTGACCTGTTTTTGATGCATACTTAACTTTGTAATAGTGAGTGCATAGAATCAAGTTTCCACAATGCTTTAACTGAACTTTCTTGACTATAGTCTTTTTTAAAAAAACTTAATTAGTTTAATTGAACAATTGATTATGTTAATTGCTACCATAATTAATCAATTATAAGAAAGTTTTGAGTATATAACAGGTTGTTTCATTGTATTGTTTTATGGTCTGAAGAAGCGTACAGGAGTACGCGAAAGCGCTTACCAATACATTTTCTGCTTTTTATCAACAAAGTCGTGCAGAGTCCGAAGTTTATATTTTATTACATTATTATTATTATTATAGCTTTCCAGTTATGTGAACTTGTTTCTTTGCCATCTGTACAAATCATATCAGGTTTTCTACAGGGCTCTTTTCAGAGGACTAGGCCTTTACAGTGAATATCACAGTATTAATCCCACCTTATGTTTCTGTAGTAAAGTTAAGATTTAAAAAATAAAATTGGTAGAAATGTATCACCATTCTGCTAATGGTAGTGAGTCTAGTTTATTCATGCACTATACTAAATTTGTACTTTTTTATTGTATTAAGTATGTTCTATCGCTACTACAATAAGCCCATATCGACAATCCAAATTTGGAATTATTAGTTTACTTTGCGATGGTAGGAAGTATTGCTAGCTATGGCAGGAGGAGTAGGGCAGTGGATACGTAACATATGTCAGTATAGCTAGCTGGAGTTTTATAAAGAATTATATGTCAGTTGTATATCAAACTTATTTGTACAGATGCTTGTGGTGAAATTGTATTTGTAAAGCTGCTTATGTTAAAAATGTAGTAACAGTGGGTTCTGCTTAACAGAAAAGAAATACGCCTGTATGTCAGATTGTATTGTAACTTTTGAAATGAATATATTGTAACAGAGGATACTGGAAGAGAAAAGGTTAATCACAGTCCAGCTAAATTTGAAAAAAATTAAATTACCTCATTTAGGCCATAAAGATTGTATCTTACACTTCCGGGTGCAGCCAGAGATGAAATGTCTGTGAAAACCTGGACTAGGAATCCTACTGTATTGTCCTTAAGAGTGAACTAATTGCTGCCATGGAAGGGTGGGAGTTTTGAAATGGTTTTATAGCTTCCAGATGCTATAATGCATCTCAGTAAAGCTCTATCTGTGTGTATGGTAACACATAAGTGCTAGCAAAGGAGGCAGTGTGGGAACCAAAGTCAGATGACCAGATGTATGTGATGTCATTCTGTAATCCAGCACTAAAATGATGTTTAGTATGATGTAAAAGGATATGGTAGTAAGAATGGACCAATGTCAATTTATTGCTAAAATAGAAAATATGTTACATAATGCACTTGAATATAAAAGAGTTGAAATAGGTGACATACACAATTGTTATAAATATATTTCAAGTTTTCTTTATGACAGTTTCATGTCTGGTGACTTAAATGACATTACATAACATTTTTGCAATATTAAAAATCCTAAAATTGTTGTTTTGTTTGGTATTCTGAAAGCTCATAAATGCTTATCAGACCCCCCCCCCCATATAGGCCTATCATTTCGTCCCCTAATTATGTGACAGAGGGCATTTCTATTATGGTAGACACCTTTTTAAACCCTATTGTTTCAAGTATGGATTCTTTTTTGAAGGACTCCTGGATTTTTTTAGAAAATATAAGAATGTTTAGTAATGTTGTGACATTTGATTACAACAAACATATTATGTTTACATTGGATGTGGTATCATTGTACACTTGTATACCACATGATTCAGGTATAGAGCATGTAAGAGCCTATTTAAGTCAATTCACCAGAAATAATAGTACTGCCTTTAATTTTTATTGTGAATTGTTAGACATCATTTTGAATAACCATTATTTTTTATTCAACCACAAGTATTATAAGCAAGTTCAAGGTATTGCCATGGGCTCTCCAGCAGCTCCATCTTCTGCTAATGTAGTTATGGGATGGTAGGAACATCATGCTTTAAAAGGTTTTTTAAACACTTTTCATGTTTTATTCTACAAGCGATTTATTGGTGACTTGGCATTTATCACTGAAGGAGGGTCAGAACATGTCATGTGCTTTGTTGATCAGTTAAATGCATCTTCTGTATTTTTTAAATTTACCATCGGAGAAGATGGCAATATCCATAAATTATTTGGAAATTAATTTAAAATGGGATATTGTAATGAATAAATTTGTTAGTCGTATCCACAGGAAAACTACTTTCATGAATAGTTATTTACACTATTCAAGTCAACATCCTAGGTCCATTAAAAATAACATTCCCAAAGGACAGTTTATTAGAGCAAGTAGGATGACTAATGAAAATGATTCTTTGGAATAAAAATTTTTATTTATCAAAAAATGTTTTTAGATCATGGATATGATGAAAGTTTATTAAATGAACAAATGAAATATGTTAGGGACAGGAGAGAAGTTTGGTATCTGCCCATTTTAAAACAAGCACTTAAAACAGGCCCTAAGCTCGAAAGTACAGTAGATTCAGAAAATAGACATTCATGTTTAGACATGCCCATGACTGTTGATGTGGGCATTATTCATAATGTGGTTGAAAAAAACTGGAAGAATCTAGAAGGGAATCATGATTTATTAAAAGCTGTTGGATCAAAACCAAAATTTGTGTACAAAAATGAATACAGTTTAAAGATGTTATCTGAAAAATGTAGAGACTCATTTAATATAAACACGGCATCAGTAACAAATAGTAGGATAGGCATGTATAAGTGTAATGCTTGTAATATGTGTAGAGACATCTTAGAAGGGCCTTACATTGAATTGCCCCATATTACTCATACTATTCCTGTCAAGGGATTTTTTAATTGTAAAAGTCAGGGAGTGGTTTATATAGCAATTTGTAGTTACCGCCAAAGATTTTATGTAGGCATGACCACTAGACATCTGTATATCAGAATAAGAGAGCATATGTATGACATGAAAAAGAAAGATAGTAAAAATGCTCTGTACAGACATAGTATTGAATATAAAGGTTTAAAAAATGATTTTCTGTTTTGGAACAAGGAATATTAAGTTAGATAGGAGGCAGTTTCAAATATTATTTAGAACAAAGGGAGACCAAATGGCAGATAAATTTGAAAGCAGATAGAATACCAGGATTAAATGATGTAATAAACATTAAATGCTTTTTAAAAGACAGAAGAGTATACATGAAGAATTGAATGTGTAGCTGTTTTTAAAAGTTGATTAGTTAATTGTTTTATTGCATTATGCTCAATTTCTGAGAGACTTGGTTGGCTACAATCACCTACATTAGAAGCTGAAGTTAAGTGCAAACTTGCAATACTGTATTTTAAAAGTCTTCTGTTAAGTGCAAACTTGCAGTTTTAAAAGTACTGTATTTTATTTTTTTTTTCTGTTACCTAATTGTATCACTGAGATTCTGTGGTGGTGCAGCGGTAGCATTGTTGCCTCACAGCAAAAGGTTCTCCCATTTGATTCTTGGCTTGGGTTGGGAGTGCCTTCTGTGTCTAGTCTGCATGTCCTCCCCACGATCGAGTGGGTGTTCGAAAGACATGCGTTGAATGGGCACGACCTTTGTTGAAGGTTGGGCATTGGGCTGGCAAGTCGATACCATGAAAAACAACTGCCAATCATTAGCGGACCGGAGTTCCGCTGTGGTGACCCCTAACCGGGGAAAGACAAACAACAATCTAATTGTTTCACTGAATAGTGTGCTGTGTGTCTCTCTGCTGTAAGAGGGGGTGGTGGTCTTCTCTCTTCTTTGTTATCTGATATTTAACTGTTAGCATAGAGGGTTTCATCTGTACTTTAAGTGCTAGCCACAAAGTTTAAGAATTCATTTTATGCTCAATTTCTGAAAGACTTGGTTGGCTACAATCACCTGCATTGGAAGCTGAAGTTAAGTGCAAACTTGCAATACTGTATTTTAGTCTTCTGTTAAGTGCAAACTTGCAGTTTTAAAAGTACTGTATTTTATTTTTTTTTTCTGTTACCTAATTGTTTCACTGAATAGTGTGCTGTGTGTCTCTCTGCAGTTAGTTTCCTACCCACCCTCCCTGTTCTTGTCTTGGTCTTAGTGTTGGTGGCTCTGGAATTGCCCGGCCCTACTGTAAGTCTGTATTTGAACACTCCTCCTGGGTCCATCTCATTGCTCACTTAACCATGTACAGTAAGATCATATTCTGAGTCTAGTGTTCACTCTGCTTAATACAGAGAGAAGATTTGAGAAGTCCAACCCACTTAGGTTCTTACTTCTTCTCTCCTTGCACTTTACTAAAAAAAAAAAAAAAATTGTACTTTATTCAACTGCTTTTACTGTATTTATGTTTCCTCCTACTTTATTTTGCTTTTGCCTCTTCTTAAAAATACTCAGTTTTATTTATTCTGCTGCATTTATTACTGCTTAATAATAGCCTGATTCAATTGTACCTGTTATTCTAAGTCTTTTGGTTTAAGCACTTGGACTTCGTACCAGTTGTTTTACATTAAAAAGGCTTGTGGTCTGCACTCTTGTGGCAGGACAGGTAGCTTACATCCTTCTAAGCTGGGAATTGCTGATTGAAGGCTCAGTGTCTGTTATTCTAAAAGTGTAATAGTTCTGGTTTAAGCACTTGGGCCGCAGACCAGTTACTCTACATTAAGAAGGTTTGTGACCTGCACTCTTGTGGGAGGAGAGGCTGGATTCTGCCCTTCTGAGTTGGGAATTTCTGGTTACAGGCTTATTATGCCTGCTTATTTGAACTGTTTCTTTCTGAAATTGGTGTGCCTTGTTGCTGTAACATAGACCAGATTCAGGCCTGCTGAATCTAGCTTTGTTTGTATAACTTGAGCACTGATCCAGACCATCTTTTTTTGGAGAAGTTTCTTTTGCACCCTAGTGGCAGGAGTGTACACTTAGAACTTGTCTGATTGAATACTGCTGGAACACAGCTCAGTTTTGAGCTTTTTCTGGTTAATTAGGTAACTTCAGTTTGTTCATTTCCTATTTTATATATATATATATATATATATATATATATATATATATATATATATATATATATATATATATATATATGTGTGTGTGTATATATATATATATATATATATATATATATATATATATATATATATATATATATATATATATAAAATGGACTTTATTCATCTGCTTTTACTGTATTATTGTTTCTTCCTACTTTATTACTAGGGGCATTGACTACAACTCTGATCTGAGATATATAACAATAAGTATAATTTTTTGAGCATTTAAAGTGTTTTTTTGATTGTATCTGCTTTATTTTCTGAAACAAAAACAAAAAATAACTAAAAAAAAAACTCAAGGCTGTGTTACAAATTTCTGTGTCTACCTGTACCCTACTTGGATAGAAGGAAGTTTCTCTGTTCACCTGTGAGAGAGGGGAGCTTTGAACAGCCTATCTGTCCCTGGAGGAGTGGTTTCAGCCCAGAAATTAGTAGTTTATTGGCTACTTTGGGCTAATTTCTATCTCTTTCATTTCCCTGCTATAAAAAATGTATTTGCCCACTTTTGCACACTGGCCAGTGCCTGTTAGCTAGGGTATACTATTCCCAGCTCCACAAAGTCTACTCTTCAATTTTTCCCTTGGAACTAGACAAACATTCAACATAAGCACCCAAGCCATTTATTTCTCAGCCTGGCATTTGCTCAAAACTCATAGCAAGCACTTAGAAACCCTAGCACTAGATCCCCCTATACTGTACAAAAGGAGAAGGCTCTCTATTTGATCTCTCCAGCCAATCAGTAAAACAGTTCACTGTACCTATCCAGGCATGTCCAAATGGCAGATTCAGGTGTACTCTCCAGTCCAACTGGTGAATCTGGCCATTTTGAGGCAATTTTACAACTGCCTCATGTACACAGACAACCCTCTCCTCCTACCACCAAACACTAATACATGTGACCAAATTGGAGGCTAAGCTCTCTCAACCCAAGACTGGATCAGGCAGTCAAGAGAAGAAGGGAAATACTTGCATGTCACCACCAGTCTCACATAGACCCATTAAACCAATACACATAAATACATGAAAACATACTCAAAGGCTCTAAATAAAAATTTGCAAAAACAACAGAGACCTCCAAAGCGGACAGCCAAGCAAACTCCACCCCCCCAACACAAACCATGAAACACATACTTCAAAAAACCAGTGTGCCACGCAATCAAAGCCCTTAAGGCAAAATAACATACCCAACACACTAGTAATAGGTGATTCTATAGTCAGACACACTGATGTCCAACTCACTAGACTGAATAAGGAGAAGGTTACTGTTAGCTGCATCTCGGGTGCCAGGATTTGCCACATAACACAAGCACTCAGGTCACTCCAGAACAAGTACAAATACAACTCTGTCATTGTCCATGTTGGTGTGAATGACCTGAGCCGTACCTCCCTGGACTACATGAAAAGAGACATGGAAGAGCTCTCTGATCATGTAGCCCAGGCCGGTATGACCCTGACACTGAGTAGCATCCTGCCCTCACCAAGAATGATACCACAGTATAAAGAAAAAATTCTCAATTTCAACAATTGGCTAAGTTTCTGGTGTCATTCAAAGGGGATCCAGTGTCTGTCCACCTGGGATGACATGCTCAACAAGCCATGCTGCTTCTCTAGAGATGGCTTGCACCTATCACCTTTAGCCTTTTGAATACTGGCCAAGGCTCTTTCCACCCCCATAGTGCCTTTTTAGGCAAGGCTCAAAAAACAAACCAACCGCCGTAAATAGCACAAGTAACAAAAAATTGAGGGTAATAGTACTCAGTGCCAGAAGTCTAAACCTCAAAATGCACGCACTCGAGGCACTCCTCAGTATGGAAAAATTTATATATGTGTAGTAACAGAAACCTGGTTTAAGGCTTCAGAGAGCACCCCAGCACTACCAGGCTACAACTCATACCATACATTTTGGCCACAGAACCCAGACTGAAATACAAAAGGCGAGGGCATATCCATATTCATCAAGGATACCCACACGTCCAGGTTAGTGGCATAGCACGATGCTTCAGAGATCATCCTGATGCAACTAACAATGGGCAAAACTGCAATTCAAATTGTAGCTTGCTATAGATCACCCACCATGTCCCAGGACCACCACTCCATGTTTCTGGAAACACTGGGAAATATAAAGGTCTTAACAAACACCTTAATATTGGGTGATTTCAATTACCCAGACATTAACTGGGAGAACTACTCAAGTATGAACTCCCTTGTCAAACATTTCTAAGAATTTATAAACTCAAACACCCTGGATCAACTGGTCAACACTCCCACCAGAGGTGACAACATATTGGACCTGGTCATCACCAACATGTGTGACCAGTGTTCCGCACTGTAGGCAACCCCTTGCTGGTTAGATCTGACCATAAACAAATCACTCTGGATATCCACATTTTGCCCCACCTCCGGACAAGGAAACCACCATGAAAAACTTTTCAAAAACAAACTTGACATTACTTAAGACCGAGGTGGAAAGTTTCAAAGCTCCCATGCTAAAGGATAACGCTGTCCAAGCTGCAAAATCCTTTACTAATGCATTCTACTGGCACCTACAAGAATGCATGGATCATGCTATCCCAAGCAAAACCAAGACTCACTCCTCCAAGAAAAGGAAACCAGTCTGTTGGATCCCTGCCATAAACAAGCTATACAATAGAAGGAGGAAACTAGTACAGAAAAGAGTAAACCCTCAAGAAGGGGAGACATCCCTGAGCAGTATCAGCAAGAAACTATGATCCCTCATAAAATCATCCAAGGCGAGCTTTGAAAGAAAAATTGCCAAGGACTCCAAAGATAACCACAAGGCATTCTTTAGCTATGCCAAAAATCTAAGTGGAAATGCTCAGATCTGATTAGAGTTAGTGCAGAATTGCACAGAATACACTGAACCATCTGATATCACCAGCATCCTGGCAGACAGGTTCAGTGCAAACTTCACCCCTTGTCACCCCCAAAAGGGCCCATAACCATACCAGGAGAATGTAGAGTCCCTAAAATCACAGACACTCAGATTAAAACAGCCTTCTCCAAAGCCAAAAACACAGCATCAGTGGGACCGGACAGTGTCCCAGGCTGCGTCCTACACGAGTTCAAAGACAAACTAATCCCTTGCCTAAACACACTGTTTAAACTCAGCCTCTCCACAGGCTACATACCCATAGAGTGGCACACAGCAATGGTTATTCCGCTCCACAAAGGTGAAACCACAACAGACCCCGGGAACTATAACCCTATAAGTCTGACTAGCTTGGTCTGCAAGGTTATGAAGCGCATCATCATGGAACTCATTAACAGAGACATTGAGAACCTGCAAACACTGGACCCTACCTAGTTCGGCTTTGTTAATGGCAGATCATGCCTCCTAATCCTGGTGGACTTCTTTGAGACAGTTACCAAGACTATAGACGAGGGAAAGGTGGTATACACAGCCTACCTAGACCTTGCAAAGGCCTTTGACAACATTCCCCATTCTGGTATTATAGACAAGTTCACCAGCCTGATCATAAACCCCTACATCACAAGATGGGTTGCCAACTGGCTGACGGACAGAACCCATATGGTGAGAGTTGTGGGAGCTAGTTCCAACTCTAAACCAGTTACAAGTGACATTCCCCAGGGCTCAGTCCTAGGACCCCTCCTGTTTGGCATATACTTCTCAGAGGTACAGGCAAGTACAGGAGGACTATGGCTGATCAAGTTCACAGACGACTGCAAACTAGGGGCTATAATTGACTCAATGGTTGACACAGACATCCTCCAAAAGGTCTCACTGAAACAAATACCAGGTGTCAAAATCATGGCCTCAGGCTAAATGCCAAAAAGTACATAGTTATCCCCTTTGGAAAAAAAAAAACAAAGTACCCACAAACTACCACATAGGTTGTAGTCCCCTAAATACAGAAGATGTAATAAGGCATCTGGGGACCCAAGTAGATAGTAATCTCACCTTTGATAATCCCATTGCCAAAGTGGTTAGAAAATCCTAATATGTGGCTTACCAAATCACAAAAGGGTTCACATTCAGATCAAAAAAGGTCATTGTGCCCCTCTACTCATCACTCATCAGACCCATCATAGTGTACAATGCCCCATTTGGGATGTACCTTACAAGACACCTGCAACAGCTGGTAAGACCACAGAAGTACCTCACCAAGAGGATCAGTGGCCTCAAACAGATGCCTTATGCAGCTCGACTGAAGAAACTCCAGCTGTACTCGGTTGCATACTGCCTACTCAGAGGTGACCTCTGCCTGACATACAAGGCCATATCCAACCCAGAACTGATGGACATGCTCGACCTAAAGAAAACCATGTCCCCTCAAGCCACACCCTCTAGGGATCTAAACCTCAAAACAACAATAAATAGGACGTGCTGGAGGGATAGATTCCTGTCCCAGAGATTTCACATGCTTTGGAGCAAAATTCCAGTCTACATTAGGCTGAGCTCCTCAGTAACACTCTTCAAGAGAAACCTTGACGAGTGGTTGGGAAACAGAAAGTTTACCCCGGGGATCACTTCAGTGGCTCTGATGGACAGAAGCACAGGGAACTAATCTAAGGGGCAGCGAAAGCCAACACATTCTGGCTAGGTTATAAATGTCTTTGGACAGATAGCCTAGTACCTACCTATGAACCTATTAATTGAATGGAGTGTTATTCAATTATGTTGAGAGTATTTAAACAGTGTTATATGTGCAGTTTTTTATATTTCTGATGAAGTCTTGCTGACAAAAGTGGTGATTAAAAAATATTTACGCTAAATTCCTGTCTTTATTTCAGTCGTGGTAGAAGTTTTTTTCATTTTATTTGTTTTTGTGACCGTGCACTTTTGTTTTTTTGCACTACAAATAAAACAAGTATTGTAACCAGTTTTCTACATGATCCAGATTCACAATTAATACGATCATATCCTGTAAATTGCCGAAATCATTAAACAGTGGCTTATAGTCCCAGCTGACAGACCAAATCCTCTACTATGCATTATCTTTGGAGCTGAATATCTGAATGTGTAATAAGTTGCCTTTTGCATACAGACAGCCAATCACTGAATGGAGACTGCCACCTCTACATGTGTTCTTAGATGTTACCTGCCCATAATAGTGGCCTTCAGGAAGTAATCCACTCTTAGGAACTATCATATTGACAACACACCCCTTAGGCTTGATCCAGTAGTTAGGGACTTAGGGGCACACATAGACAGCAATCTAGCCTTTGACCATGATATGTCTACAGTAGAGAGGAAATCATGCTATGTTGTGCAACTTATAAAGTATGGTATATAGGTCCAAGGAAGTCATTTTTCCACTGTATTTGGCATTCATTGGATCTATCACTACAATGCCCCATTTGGTATGTATGTAACCAGGCATATCCAACAAATGGAACATCCGTAGAGGTTCATCACTAAAGGAATACATGGAATAAGTAAAATGCCCTATGCAGACCACCTCAAGGTACTATCCCTGTATTCTGTCTCTTACAGGCTGTTGAGGGGAGATCTATGCCTGCCATACAGAGCATTGTCAGACCTCACTTTGATAGACTTCCTGCATATCCACAAAATAAACAAGACCAGAATAACCCTTTCTAAAGACTTAAAACGTATCTGTGATATAAACAGGGCCTGCTGGAGAGACAGATATATATCCCAGAGAATACCCTGTTTCTAGAATAGGCTCCTCCTCCATGTGAAGCAAAGTTCCTCCCTAACTCAATTCAAGTGTAACTTGGACAATTGAATGGGGGACAGGAGATTCATCCCTCGCTTGGCACTTATGTCTCTAATGGAAACAGACAACCTGTAAATGGTTCATCTCCCAGGCCTCTGCTTGTAAATGTTTCACCTCCCAAGCCCCTGCTTGCACATATGAAGTGTACCAGAACTTGTCAGAGATTTGGAAGGCATGGCTAGGCTTAAATAGACCCTTGTGTTTGTTACCCTAGTAAAAACCTATGACCCTATGAACCTATCATGCTCATGTCCAGGGTACATCATTCCCTACCTTTGTAATAATAAGTGGAAATTCTTGCACATAAGATAGGTCTTCTGTTACCTGACATCATTCAAGCTATTATATGCAGAATGAAAAACAGAAACTGCATCTTAACCACAAACATTTTCCTCATACGCTTAATTTCAATGAAACCTTAATGGAGGAACCCAACTATTCAGATTTTGTTTATTCTTACTGCTAGAAATACAGGAAGTGCTGATGATGTTTTTGTTAACAATTCATTTTTAATCACTTGCAGGTTTTTCTTTTTTGTAACTTAATTACTGTTTATTAAATTAGTCTGCACACTTGTAATATTGTGCACTAATCTTCAACATTGTCACGGCATTTTAATACATTATGCCGTT
This sequence comes from Protopterus annectens, assembly GCF_019279795.1. Taxonomy (NCBI): domain Eukaryota; kingdom Metazoa; phylum Chordata; order Ceratodontiformes; family Protopteridae; genus Protopterus; species Protopterus annectens. The sequence continues at coordinate 881,569,022 of NC_056734.1, read as the reverse complement.
TATTTACTTAACAGTTTTAAACATACAATGCAGTTAGATTTTTTCCTTTTATGTGTGAAAGAACTATCAGCAAATCTTGTTGCTGGTAGTTGCAGAAATATTCTGTTAATAATAATACTGTATGATATTCTCCCTCTGCAGTACCAATGAAAAGTAACACACATACAAGTCAGCAGTAGATTTCCAAGGACACTGGTTTCCTCATTCATAAGGCATTTTATTGGAAATATAAAACATAAACATCTGGGTTAGTTTCTAGTCAAAACATAATACAGAGTAATATAGGATCTTCAGTGATTTCTTTATTAATATTTTATAAATATTAAAAATGTAAAATAATGTAAAACCTCAGGCACGTCAACATTTTTATCATATCATTCTAACTTGTGTCTAGATTAGGTAACATGCAATTCTGTAATAAATGGAAGTGCTTAGTGTAAAGAATACACTTGTATTGAATTATTTGCATTTTCTGTCAGCAAAATATGAAAGTAACATTTTATGTTAAATTTTAACAAGAATGGAAGACAAAGAAAAGGGTTATGTTTGGATAGTACAGAACGATGGGTCTGATATGGTTTTCAGATTTTCTGGTGACAAGATGAATTACACAAGCAATACCTTACTGAATAGGTACAACCTGTACACAGATCGTATATCATTGGTATGTTTTCACTGTTGTGCATGAATGTATGAGACCACGGGTTAGGCAAAATATCTATATTCATGCTTTTAAAGTAATTGATGGTGTAAGATTTGCAGATGTCAGCAGATGTGCCTATATGTTAATATAGCAATAACCCATGCTTGGGTGTGGGTAATGCTGGATTTACCCATGGTTGGTGAGGTTTGGTCATGAGGGCGAAGGCTGAGTAGCCAAGCAAAGACAACAGTGGGTAAATCCAGCATTACCCATACCCAGAAGTGGGTTATTGCTATTATCCAATGACATTATTTAAGAAAAAAAAAATTACTTTTCTTAAATAATGGTATTGTATAATGCCTCCTTGCTGCCCTTCCACAGCTGTCTGGCATTCTGCGGTAGTTCTGATGCACTGCGCATGCGTATACATACGCAGTACATCAGAGCTGTGGGCAAAAGCAATGGAGAAAGCAAGATCTCCGTTGCTTTTTACAACTTGTCTCGCTATGTTAATGAGTTTAACATAGCGAGACAGCTTTAAAAAAAGCAATGGAGAATCTCTGTTGTTTTTTTTAACGTTGTCTCCCTATGTTAAACCCATTTAACATAGCGAGACAGTTTTGAAAAAAGCAACGGAGAAAGCAAGATCTCCGTTGCTTTTTAAAGTGTCTCGTTATGTAAAATGGGTTTAACATAGCGAGAAAGCTTTAAAAAAAGCAACGGAGATGCACTGTTGCTTTTTTAAAACTGTCTCGCTATGTTAAACTCGTTTAACATAGCGAGACAGGTAAAACGCAATAGAGATTTTGCGTTCCTGTTGCTGTAAAAAAAAAAAAAAGAGTTATACTAATTGAAAAAGTCCGGGCGACCGGACCTTTTTCCATTACTACAACTCTGATTTACAACGTGCATGCTGACCAATCAGCATGCACATTTTGGAATATTAATGGGGGGGGTCGTTGTTTAATGATGTATATAACCATGTCTTATAAAAGAGTGGTCCTAGATAGTTTTTACAGTAGTACTTCATTTAAATCACAATTGCATCTTGTCAAGAAATTCCATTATTTTGTCATATTGTGAAAGCTCGGAGTTGATTATAATTTTAAGTTGAAACATAGCCCCTCAATTTAATTATGTTTATTTATTTGACATTTGTTTGACATTTGTTGACTGGGAATGTTTGACTGAGCTTGCACCCTTTTTCAGCAGAGGCCCAGGGAGAAAAACTCCATAAAGTATTACATGCACCATAAAACTATTTACAAACAGTACAGTATACATGAGGTAATAAAAACCTGCATTATCATTCTTGGATTCCCAATTATAGCATGTGAGTTTAAAATATGTTATTTACAAAAAAGGCAATAAAACAATATGTTATAGTCATTCATATATCTCCACTATATAAGGAGTTCTCCATTTAGAGGGGAAATAATAACAATTAACTCAGAGTTTAAGATCAGAGTACAGAAAGTACTGTATATCAAATCGTAGTTCATACAGGCAACAGCATGCACGTCAGTAATCAGAAGCAGATGGGAAGTTGATAGAGAGAGCAGGTGATAGAAAGAGGCTGTGTCAAGAGAAAGAGGGGTGGCTATGGGTAAAAGAGGGAAACATTAGAGATTTTTTTTTTAATTAATAAATAAGAGAGGATAGTAGTAGTAGTTAGAATCAAGTGAAATCTGAGAAAGGGAGTAAGCTAAGTGGGAAAAGAATGGAGGAAAGTTAATATGAGTAGTGGAGAAATTTAGTGAAAAAAGGAGTTTCGAATTCTGCGGCTAGAATTAAGTATACATTGAGAAGGGGCTGTATGCAATGGGGGTCAGGTGATTAAGTTCATGGTGGTCGTGTACAGGAGCAAGTCCAGGTATTAGTAAAGTGGTTTTTTAGGACAATTTTAAATGGGTGGGGTTGTGTGATAGATCTGATTGTTAAAGGTAGCTTATTCCAGTGGATAGAGGGAAGATAGTTGTAGAGGGTTTCTCCAATTGATTTTTTAAGTTTGTAAATGTCAAGAAGGTTTTGGCTGGTGCTTCTAAGTTTTCTGGTTGGGAGGTAGTAATTTAAGATGTTGGAAATGTTAGGGCAGAAGCAGGGTTTATGGAGGATGGAGTGGATAATATTAAGTTGAGAGAAAAGTTGATTGGGGAACTCAAGCCAGTTCAGTGTTTTCAAGGCTAGGCAGTGATGGGATTTAGGTTGAGTGTTGGTGGTGTAGCTAGCTATTTTGTGATATGTATTCTCCATCTTATTCAGTAGTGTTGTCTATAGGTTAGTGAGGATTTGGGAGCTCACCTCACAGTAAGACGCTCTCCGGTTCGATTCTCAGCTAGAGCGTCTTCTGCGTGGAGACATGCATGAATGGGCGTACCTTCGTTGAAGGTTGTGCATCAGGCCTGGCAAGCTGGTACGTAAAAATCAACTGCCAATCATTAGCGGACTGGAGTTCCACTGTGGCAACCCCTAACTGGAAAAAGCCGAAAGACACAAACAAACAATAAGAGACAGGATAGGAGGTAAGCAAGAGAGTGTAACCATCTTGCCTCTGGTATGAGATATCTTTTCTTTTGGTATAGTAAGCCAAGCTTTTGATTAGTATTTTTAATACAGTAATTTATATGAAGGACCCCTAGAAGTTTGGCATGGGATTCAACATTGATGGTGGTGTTGTCTAACAAGGTGATAGTGAAGGCTGAGGTGTTATGAGAGAGTGATTTAGGCAGAAATAGAAGTAGTTTGGTTTTCTTAGCATTGAGTATTAGCTCGCTATTGGTTAGCGAGATCTCAATACTTGTGAAAGTTTGCTGGGTTTTGGAAAGCAGGTCTGAGAAATAATCAGTGGAGGTGATGACTGTAAAATCATCTATATATTGGATGAAAGTTGAGTTGGGGCAGGATTTATAAAGATTGTTAGTAAAAATGTTGAAGAGAAGAGGTCCTAAGATGGATGCTTGGGGCACACCTGTGGTGACTGGCAGAGGAGGGAACAGTATAAAAAAAATCTAACAAATTGTTGCCCATTGGACAAGTAGCTGCTGAACCAAGAGATACTGGATGGGGACAGACTAATTTCGGTTAGTTTAGTTAACTTTGACTTTTTTATTTTACTTCTATTGTTGTGCTTATATTTGTGTGTGTGTGTGTGTGTGTGTGTGTGTGTGTGTGTGTGTGTGTGTGTGTGTGTGTGTGTGTGTGTGTGTGTGCATGTGCGTGCACGCACGCACATTGTGTGCATGCATGTGTTAGTGTGCGTCTCTATTTACATTTCTTTCTACATGCTTTTTCCTCCCATGCTTGCTGCCAGTTGCGCCTCCCTCCTATTAGTCCAGCCAATTCATTTCCATATCTTATTTATTATGTATTAAGGGTAAGAGTAGTTTTTTTTTTGGTCATAACTGTAACAAAGGTACCTTGATCTCTTCTTTCACATCATTACAATAGTGTCCAGTGCCCTCTACTTAAATATCTATGCTTAAATACATATGCACTCCCAGTGATGTGCCCATTGAATACAAGTAAATCTCCCCATACACAGGAGCCAATTCACCTGGCAAGGATCACTATCTCTTTCCCCCCAGGATGAGCAAATTAGAAAACACCTCTCACTGCAGTCCTACCCCACCCAACTATTATAATGCCTCTGCTATTATTTGAACTTAAGCTATAAGAGACACAATTCTGGATTCATCCATCTGTCTCACAGAGCTGAGTTAATTATTTCAGCAATAACCAATGACGTGGTGTGGTTTATTGAAGATTTACAAATGGCTGGTGTGGTTTAATTATGAGGGCAAAGACTGAGTGATTAAATAAAGCCAAACATGGGAAAATGTTAATATACCACAACCACGGAGTCGGTTATTGCTATTATACAATGACATTATTTAAGAAAAAAAATACTTACTTTTCTTAAATAATGTCTTTGTATAACGACGCATTACGGTTCTTCCGCTGGTTGTGGTACACTGCCTCCTTGTTTTGATGTACTGAGCATGCGTATGGGACTTGCGTCCCATGCATACCCAGTACATCAATGCTTTGAAATGGAAGCAACAGAGAAAAGAAAGTCTCCATTGCTCCATTTTTTTCTTTTTTTTTTTTTGTTTTATTTGTTAAAAAAAAATGTTTTGAGCACTTTATACCAACAGAAAAAAGTCCAGGCGACCGGACCTTTTTCCATTGGTATATTGTGGGAGTTACAACGGGCATGCTGGCCAATCAGCATGCACCTTTTGAAATATTAATGGGGGGCCATTGCATAATTTAAAGATTTAAACGCACATTTGAATTCATTAGTGTTTAATTATGGTTCTGTATGAATATTTTTTTCCCATGAAAAATGGTCTATAAAATGTCAAGGTAACTACCTTTGACACTATGCTGTTATTCTGAGTGTGAGATGTAAAGAGGGAAAAAAATTATAACCAAATATTTTGACTTTTTTCACAACAACACAAATATTTGCATATGCATCTCATGTGGGCAGGCCTACTTTCATCAAAAGGGGTTTTCTCCATGTATGTGTCATTGTGGTTGGTCAAAAGTGAAAAGCTCATATTGCAGTGAGATTTCCATCCATTATTGTGTGAACATTTATAAAGATACAGATATATAATATAAGGGATACCAAAAACATTTTGTTATGCTTTTACTTTGCTTGATAATAGAAGCTGACTGCATAGTTCTTTAGACACATCTCCTCAGGCCTTCATACTCGCATATTGCTAAAACAAATGAGTAAAACTTCAATTTTCACACTTTTTTTGCATTTATGTTTGGCACAAGATGATTCACCTTTAAGTATTTAGAGAAACCTTTCTGAAAATTGAAAGCTATGAATTCAGTGGGGATCCCCATTGTTTGTCACTGGATAGGTAATCCATGCTGAGAACATTGAACCTAAAAGATAGCCACAGTCCTGCCATGGCAGCTAGACTTAGACATGAATGAGAAAGTGAATACATTCATGCATGTGTGTATGTCAGACTATAGAACATTTAATCAAATTGTAAAAACAAACAATGATGCAAAATACATGCTAACACATCAAAAGCAAACATACCCGTAAAAAAAAAAAAAAAAAAAAAAAAAAAGCTACTTTTAAAAAAAAACAAATATTTTCATTTTGCAGTCAGTAAACCCCAAATCCTAATGTTATCACCAGACCAAATTTGTTTGAGTAGAAACATTGCTAGAGGAAAGACATTTTCACAAATTGATATGTAGGGTTTCTGGCAGGAGCAAGGACAAGGTTAGGTTTAGCACTTATATTTGTCTTGCCTGGGACATAATTTAAAGGCCTTCAGTTAACCCTGTGCTGACTATGCATACAAATGAAAAAAAAAATGACAGAGGCTGTTATTTTAAACCTACCATCGCAAACTCAGTTAAAGTAGCCAAATAATATTGCAATGCTTGTGAAAAACATGTTATGATTAAAGGTAATTATGCTTTACAGATGAAGAATGACTGTGTTAAAAAACTAACAAACAAAACAAAAAACAAAACAGAGCAAAATATAGACAGGAGAGAATTTTAAATATGATTGCAATGAAACAGCAGTTAGTCAACACACGCACACATTAAAGAAAAATATTTGCACTAGCCTTTAGCTTGAATATCAGAGAAGTAATTTGGCTTGTAGTGTACGTCATTAGTCAACTAATGCTTTTGAGACCAGGTTACATAACTGTAATGCAAAAATTAATTTTATTGATTACAACAATGCTGATGGGTTTAGAAGAAGTAGTGTTTATGTGATTTGTACATTATTGCAGGTACAGAAATATATGTCACAAAATGCTGAATGTGTGTCACAAAATACTGATGATATTGTGATACATGCTTTGACTGAGGGCTAGGAAGGCTTGGGGTGTCTCCAAATTGCTAACATCATACTAATATTTCAGCTAAGGCAATAACTGTGATTTGTTCTGCAAGAACTCTAAAAATAAATTGTATCACAGCTGCGGAAGGCATAGCGAAACAGGCTGGATTGAATGGGTAAACAACATGGTAACATTAGTAAAGCTGAACAAATAAAATATATGCAAAGACATCCAGAATGTGAACACAGATGCTAAAAGGGAACACTGTCCATTTAAAATGGTAGAAATAGTATCACAATTGACTAATAGTAAATTCTTTGTACTTCATGCTAACCAAGGATTTCAGAAATTTAAGGTAGATGAAGTTACTTCTTAATTGTGCAAAGTCAGTGCACCTTTTGCAAATATAAATTTCTGAGGTTGTCATTTGGAAACTGCTGTACTCTAGACCAGACAGCTGAGATCAAAATAGATGAAGGGCTTTGTGTTGTAGTAAACACCACCGATGAGGTTTTACTCTTTGGTGTCATAATATTTAATAAATCTTCCAGTCAGAATAAAGTAGAAAGGTTTAAAGTTGAACTAAATCAAATGCCACATCTCATTAACTCTATTCCAGTCCATCAGCTGTATTGTGTTGCCACTGGACTTAATCTTGAGACCTGTAAAGTGAATGCAAACATAAGCTTTCTCATTTCTTGTGACAGATAATCTTATATTTACTTCCTATGCATGATACTATAGGTTAGTTTACCCCTAAATTACCAGCTGTAATAGCACCACTCAGAAAGCGACATATTGTGGTTTAATTCAACAAAATATGAGAGCAGCTTTGAGATTCTTAAATGTATAGTTACTACAGCAAATAGACTGATATTCTTTGATGTGCCCCCAGACTAGTATTTTACAGTTAGATGTAAGCCAAAAATGAACTGGTATATTCTTATTGCAAAAAGGCAGACTGATAGCTTATGGGCAATTGGTGAAAAGTCTTAAATTTTTGATTTTCACATATAATATACTAGATCAAGAAGTTATTGTTAGCCACAGTTCTTGGCTGGCAGAATATTAATGACTACATTTATGGCAAAAGAGTAGTAGTGGAATCAGATAATAAAGCAGTTCAGGGCATATTTAAGAAAGATTTATATTAATGCATGCAAGGGTGTAATGTCATTACAAAATTATGACCAGAAAGATGAACATGGATAAAGCCCCTTAGTCTGACCCTGAAAACTCCAGTTCGTTATAGTGATGCAGTAAATGCAATCAATGGCTGATATTAGTGTTCTGGTATGAGTGTGAGATAAGTGATATGACCCCAGCTAGAAGACTTCAAAAATGTATAAACAGATGCTGCTTTGTTGTGGCTATTTGCTTTATATAAGCCAAGGTGGCATGCTTATGCATGCAGAAACAAACATAGAACCCCTTATAATAGCAGCATATATGGGGGCCATTAAACATTTGTGGAGAGCTTAAGCTATGGGTTTGGCTCAAAATGACAATTGAATAGCACACCTCCTAACACTTTACTCTTGCTTTGGGGGTGAGTGAATGGCTTTATATGGCTGTCACCCCCAGAAGGGACTGAACAGGCTGTATAATTTTCATTGTAATCAAGGAATTATTGGTCTGGCTCTTGACAAAACAGGAGGAGCAAACAGACTGAACAAAGAAGGGGGTGATTCTGCAAGTTCAATATAAGCCAGGCAAGTCTGTGCAGATAGCTAATACACTAGATAAGGTATGTATTCAGTACTGCAAGTGAGCTTTAACTGAGAGGCACCTACCAGCATTTTTGGCTGTCTTTCAATTGCCAGAGCCTGCTGAGAAGATACATGAACTTAAACTCTGTATTGGTCATCACTCAGAATTGCAGTTACTATAAGATGTCATTATAGAAGGACTGCCAGATAATACAAAGTCAGTTTATGTTGTTCTCAAAGCTCATTATTCCTTTTAGAGAATGAGCCTTTCTTTAGCAAAGGCTTATTATTTAAGGATGACAGAGTGGAAAATATTCAATAGAACTCATTAGACACATCTAGGTATGAACAAATGCAGCAAAGAGTTTGTCATATAACTAAAATATAGTTGTGTAAGTTGAACTTACCAAAACAGTAGATGTTTGAATGATCACTGCTGTAGTACCCTTAGCTGTGTGGGTTATATAATACTAAGGGTATCATGGCCAGCCAGCTTCCAAAGTTCAAGGAACCTTCTACACACCTAAACTGTCAAACAGCTTGAGCTCAGCTGACTAAAAGACAAGTTTGGGGACTAAGTCCATTCAGAGCTTTCCTGCCAGCAGAATGAGGGAGGCTGAACCCTGAGAGGACTATGCCATGAACTTCAAAATATTAATGTCCACACCCTGGCATAAAAACACACCAAACAACAATGGGGGGGGTGGAGGGAGTTAATGAGGGAGGTAGAGGCTACTGCAGCAGTGATCATTCAAACATCTACTGTCACAGTAAGTTCAATTTACACAACTGTACTATGTTTATAATATTGATTACTGCTGCAATGGCCTCAGCTATGTGAGCAGATTACAACAGGTAACTACATTTGGGGGGGGGGGGGTTGGAACAAAAAAGTCTAAGAACCCCTGGGAAATGGTCCTAGCAAAGCTTGATCTGGACCTAGAGAAAGAATCAGGCTTATAGTGCTTTGTAAATGTATGTATAGAGGACCAAGTGGCAGTTTCTTGAATATTTATAGAACTCAGTGCTTTCCAAAAAGCCATAGATGAAGCCAAAGTCATGGCAGAGAGGGCATTGACCTTGCCCTGAATAGATTTGATATGATGAGTATAATAAAAGTTAGCCTTAGACAACCATTTTGAAAAAGTCTGTTTTGACACAGGTTGTCCCTTCTTCTTACTTTCACAAGAAATAAACAAATGATCTGAGAGATCTAGTTGTGTCAAGATAGTACTTGAGCTGTCTGATATCAATGCAATGATATATGTAAACTTGGATACCGCTTAAGGCATGAAAGAAGGATTAGTTCTGAAAGAATCATTGTTACTGTGGAAAATGAGGTAAGGTTGTCTCACCATAAGAGCTGGCAACTCAGATACCCTTGTTGCATAGGTAAGAGCAATCAATAAAACTGGTTTTCATGTTAAGAACCTCAAGTCAGTCATGTCAGGTAGTTCAAATGGAGCAAGTGTTAGCTTCTCTATCACAAAATTAAGATCCCAAGGAAAACCTTCACTCTACTTGGTGGCTTCTTATGCAAACCCCCTTTCAAGAATATTTTTCATGAGACTGGCTTGAAAAAGAAGGAGCTGTGGGTAGAAATGCTGAAATGTCTGATAAATTAACATTGATAGAGGAATAAGAAAGGCCAAAGGATAGTAACTTAGACAGATATTGTAAAACCAGAGAACAACTAGCCCTGAGTGTGTACTGGTTATGTTCTTGGCACCAGCTAGAAAACCATATCTGTTTGCTAATCTATGATTTTCTAGTAACTGGCTTTCTCACCTTGATTAGTACCTGCTGTCCATCCTTAGTAAACAGGTGCAGAAAAGGAATTAAAACCTTATCATCCAGTCACTCGAAAATGATTGATGTCAGAGTGTATCAAACACCCCTGTTTTCGTTTGAGTATGTCCAGTCTGTGAGGGAGCTTGTGGTAATCGCCACTGGCCATTTCCTAATGAAGAGAGAACCACAGTTGCCTAGGCCAGAAGTGAGTCACTACAATGATCTTGGGAGATTCCATCTGAATCTTCACAAGTACCCTGGATATTAGTGGAAACAGTGGAAAACATAAAGGAATATTCCTGTCCAAAGAAAAGAAAAGGCACCAGTCTTCCTGGCCTTCTTGCATAGAGTCTTTGACCAGAATCTTGCCAGATGATTGATCAAACAGGAGGCAAAAAGAACTACTTGAAGAACTCACCAGAGGTGTATCAAATGTTGAAAGACCTCCTGATCTAGGTTTCCATTTGTAATGGTCTGCCTTGGTCTAGCTCAGCTTCTCTGCCACACAAGTTTGCTCCAGCAGAATGTAGGATGTCTGTAAAATGAAACTGTGCCATGAAGCTATATTCCAAGCTAATATGGCTAGTCTTCAAAGGGGGTAAGACCTGGTTACCCCTTAATTTTTGATGTACCATGTGACAATGGTATTTTCTGAAACCACTTTAAAGAGGCCCCAGGGCCAAAGCTGATTCAAAGAGTTGAATGCCTTGATAATGGCAAGCATCTCTTAGATATTTATGGTGTTGCATCTGTCCTTAGTGTCCCACAACACTGCACCTTTATCCCTCCTGCAACTGCTCCCCAAGCAAAGCCTGAAGCATCTGTGGGAAATCACAGCTTTGTGACAAGGAAGGAGAGGGAGAGACCTAGATTTAAGGATATATGTTGTCTCCACTAAATGATTTCTCTTTTGACAAACCCAAACACTGGAAACAAATCCCCATTACTCATTACTCATTAGACCCATTATAGAGTACAATACCCCTTTTGGCATGTACCTCACAAGATATCTACAACAACTGGAAAGGCCACAGAAATACCTCACAAAGAGTTTTACTGGCCTCAAACAGATGCCCTGCACAGACCGTCTCAAAAAACTCCAGCTTTAATCTGTTGCATATCGCCTACTCAGAGGCAATCTCTGCCTAACATACAAAGCTATGTCAAACCCAGAGCTGTTGGACATGCTCCACTTAAAAAAATCCTAATCCCTCCGAGCTACATGCCCTAGGGACCTAAACCTTGTCACCACAATAAACAGAACATGCTGGATGGATAGACTCCTGTCCCAGAGACTTCCCATACTCTGGAAAAAAAGTACAGTTTTGTACCCACCATAAATGTAGATGTTCGAAGATCCACATTGCTGCAGTCCTTACACTTGGGGTAGTCCGCTGTCCTCGGTCGGCCCGAATATCAAAGTATTAGGCTGACGTCGGTCAAGGCGCTTAAGACTGACATCAGGACGTCAGGTACAAATGTGCATGACCGACGTCATATCCTCAGTCTTTTCTTGCCCCAGATGTCAGAAGACCCTAAACAGAAAGGTCAAAACCAAAAGACAGCAAAAAACAACCAACCACCCTTGTACTAACCATATGTACAATATATACAATATTCACAATATGTACAACCCAAACCACACAACCGCCTCTAACTACAGAGGGGAAGGAGGGAGGAAATTGACTGCAGCAATGTGGATCTTGAACATCTACATTTATGGTAGGTACAAAACTGTACTATGTTCTTCATCTCACATTGCTGCAGTCCTTACACTTGGGTAGAATCCCAAAGCAGAGCTAAGGGAGGATGGCAAACTATAAAGCAGGAGCTGCCAAAATGCCCTGTAAAATTGCAGTGGCAAAACCAGCCCCTCGATTTAGAGTAAAGTGGAAGGTGATAATGCTTAGAGAAAGTATGCACTGAACTCCAAGTGGCTGCCTCCAAAATATCTTTAGTTGCCACCCCCTTAAAAGCTGTAGAAGTGGCAGTAGCCCTAGTGGAATGAGGCCTAATCCCAGCTGGAATCTCCTTACCATGATGGGAATAACAGAAAGCAATACAAAACCCAATCCACTTAGAAATAGTTTGTTATGACACAGGCTTGCCCTGAGAACCCAAAGCAAAAGAAACAAATAACTGCTGAGACTGCCTGAACCCTTTAGTTCTGCTCAAATAATATCGCGAACTGCCTGTGTATATCCAAAGTGTGCAAAATCTTTTCCCTTTATTTTGGGGGTTTGCATAAAAAGTAGGCAAATGAATAGTTTGGTTTAAAGCCACACTAGAAACCACTTTAGGCATAAAGGAAGGGTTAGTAATAGAAAGATACCCTATCCGTATGGAAAATCAAGAAAGGCTCAACTGCCATAAGGGCCTGTAATTCAGAAACCCTTCTCGCAGAGGTAATGGCCAACAAAAAAGCAGTCTTCCATGATAAATATTTCAACTCAGCAGTAGCTGCAGGCTCAAAAGGTTGTAGAGTGAGTTTCTCCAACACAAAATTGAGATCCCAAGCAGGAGTAGGAGCTCTCCGTGGGGGTCTTATATTCTTTGCCCCTCTAAGGAATTGCTTAAACAAAGGATGAGAAAACAATGGTGGGTCACAGTCATAGTGAGCAGAAATTGCTGCAGCATGAACCTTAATAGAAAAGAAGGACAAACCCTTGTCCAGTAACTCAGTAAGATATTGAAGAGCCACACTTAAATTAGGCTTAGAAACATCAAATTCCTTTGCTGTACTCCAAAATAAAAATCTCTTCCATTTATCTGCATACACTTTCCTTGTACTAGGCCTTCTGGCCTCCAAAATAACATTCAAAACTTGCTGTGGAAGCTGAGACCCTCCAGGGTTCAAAACAGAATATGCCAGGCTGTCAGGTGAAGAGAGTGAAGTTTGACATTGAGTAAATGACTGTTCTCCTGAGACAGCAGGTGTGGAATCGAAGGCAAAGGCCATGGAGGCTCCTGCACCAGACTTCTCAGTAATGGGTACCAGTGCTGTCGAGGCCAATCTGGAGCTATTAAAATCATCTTTGGTTTGTCCTGTCTGACCTTCAGGAGTACCTTTGGGAGGAGAGGCAGAGGTGGAAAGGCATACACATGAAGATTGTTCCATTTGAATGAAAGAGCATCCACTTTCCAAGCTGTGGGATGAAACCTTTTGTGCAAAACTTTGGCAGCTGGTAGTTTAGTGGAGAAGGAACAGATCTATGTCTGGAGTTCCCCATAACACTGTCAATTTCTGAAATACATGAGGATCCAATTTCCACTCGTGGGGATCCATAATTTGCCTGCTCAACACATCTGCTAAGGAGTTCTGTGCTCCCGCAGAAACCTTGCCTGAAGATTTAGCTGTAAACTGAGAGCAGTCTCCCACAAAATCATTGCTTGTCTGCATAGAGGATAAGAATGTGTTCCCCTTGCTTGTTGATGTACCACATCACAGTTCTGTTGACTCTTACAATCAACACCTGCCCTGGGAGATGTAAATCCTTGAAAGCTATTAATGCAATTGACTGCTAACATCTCCTTCAAGTTGATATGTAGATGTTGAAGTCTGGCAGGCCACGTGTCTTGTACCCACTTTCCATTTAGATGAGCTCCCTAAGCTTTGTCTGAGGCATCTGTCGTTAGAATCTGACTCGCCTCTGGCCGGGTCACAGAGAGTCCCTTGTTTAGGTGACATTCCTGAGCCCACCACAAAAATTCCTTTGAATGCAAGGTATTATCTGAATGACAGTGTCCATATCTTGGCAGTGCTGTGTCCATACATTTTTGAGATACCATTGCAGCTTCCTCATATGCAGTTTGGCATTGGGAAGCACCAGAATACAAGATGCCATGAACCCCAAGGCTTGAAGGACTGTCCTTGCAGTCAGCCTGGACTGATGAGACAATTGATGGAAGTAAAGAGAAAGATTCTTTTGTTTGTCCGGGTCAAAAGGCCATCTGGGATGCTGTATTCAGTCTCTCACCCAGAAAGCACATGTCCTGAGAGGGTACTAGACTGGACTTTATTTCGTTCACAGAATACACCAGGCATCTTAGCACTGCTATCACATATTGCAAATGATGAAGAAGTTCGTCCTTTCCTTGGGCCAGAATCAGGCAATCGGCCAAATAAGGATAGATCTGTATTCCTCTTAGCCTGAAGAAAGCTATCACTGAGCCAGAACCTTCGTGAACACTCTGGGCAGTAGATAAGCCAAAGGGCAATGCAGAGAACTGATAATGAGAAGTCCCAGCTCAAAAACGCAGATACTTCCTGCAACTTAGCCTGATAGGAACATGAAGGTAAGCCTCCTTGAGATCCAGAGTCACCATCCAGTGATCTTTGCCCAGCAGAGGTAAAAGCTGTTGTAATGTCAACATTTTGAACTTGGGAATGTCCAGATAAGTGTTGAGGATAGATAAATCCAAATTGGTCTCCACGTGTTCCCCTTCTTTGGTACTAAAGGAAAAGTGACAATTGAATAGCACACCTCCTAACACTTTACTCTTGCTTTGGGGGTGAGTGAATGGCTTTATATGGCTGTCACCCCAGAAGGGACTGAACAGGCTGTATAATTTTCATTGTAATCAAGGAATTATTGGTCTGGCTCTTGACAAAACAGGAGGAGCAAACAGACTGAACAAAGAAGGGGGTGATTCTGCAAGTTCAATATAAGCCAGGCAAGTCTGTGCAGATAGCTAATACACTAGATAAGGTATGTATTCAGTACTGCAAGTGAGCTTTAACTGAGAGGCACCTACCAGCATTTTTGGCTGTCTTTCAATTGCCAGAGCCTGCTGAGAAGATACATGAACTTAAACTCTGTATTGGTCATCACTCAGAATTGCAGTTACTATAAGATGTCATTATAGAAGGACTGCCAGATAATACTAAGTCAGTTTATGTTGTTCTCAAAGCTCATTATTCCTTTTAGAGAATGAGCCTTTCTTTAGCAAAGGCTTATTATTTAAGGATGACAGACTGGACAATATTCAATAGAACTCATTAGACACATCTAGGTATGAACAAATGCAGCAAAGAGTTTGTCATATAACTAAAATATAGTTGTGTAAGTTGAACTTACCAAAACAGTAGATGTTTGAATGATCACTGCTGTAGTACCCTTAGCTGTGTGGGTTATATAATACTAAGGGTATCATGGCCAGCCAGCTTCCAAAGTTGAAGGAACCTTCTACACACCTAAACTGTCAAACAGCTTGAGCTCAGCTGACTAAAAGACAAGTTTGGGGACAAAGTCCATTCAGAGCTTTCCTGCCAGCAGAATGAGGGAGGCTGAACCCTGAGAGGACTATGCCATGAACTTCAAAATATTAATGTCCACACCCTGGCATAAAAACACACCAAACAACAATGGGGGGGTGGAGGGAGTTAATGAGGGAGGTAGAGGCTACTGCAGCAGTGATCATTCAAACATCTACTGTCACAGTAAGTTCAATTTACACAACTGTACTATGTTTATAATATTGATTACTGCTGCAATGGCCTCAGCTATGTGAGCAGATTACAACAGGTAACTACATTTGGGGGGGGGGGGTTTGGAACAAAAAAGTCTAAGAACCCCCGGGAAATGGTCCTAGCAAAGCTTGATCTGGACCTAGAGAAAGAATCAGGCTTATAGTGCTTTGTAAATGTATGTATAGAGGACCAAGTGGCAGTTTCTTGAATATTTATAGAACTCGGTGCTTTCCAAAAAGCCATAGATGAAGCCAAAGTCATGGCAGAGAGGGCATTGACCTTGCCCTGAATAGATTTGATATGATGAGTATAATAAAAGTTAGCCTTAGACAACCATTTTGAAAAAGTCTGTTTTGACACAGGTTGTCCCTTCTTCTTACTTTCACAAGAAATAAACAAATGATCTGAGAGATCTAGTTGTGTCAAGATAGTACTTGATCTGTCTGATATCAATGCAATGATATATACATATATATATATATATATATATATATATATGTATAAGCAATGGATAGTTTGTCTTAAAGTAAACTTGGATACCGCTTAAGGCATGAAAGAAGGATTAGTTCTGAAAGAATCATTGTTACTGTGGAAAATGAGGTAAGGTTGTCTCACCATAAGAGCTTGCAACTCAGATACCCTTGTTGCATAGGTAAGAGCAATCAATAAAACTGGTTTTCATGTTAAGAACCTCAAGTCAGTCATGTCAGGTAGTTCAAATGGAGCAAGTGTTAGCTTCTCTATCACAAAATTAAGATCCCAAGGAAAACCTTCACTCTACTTGGTGGCTTCTTATGCAAACCCCCTTTCAAGAATATTTTTCATGAGCCTGGCTTGAAAAAGAAGGAGCTGTGGGTAGAAATGCCGAAATGTCTGATAAATTAACATTGATAGAGGAATAAGAAAGGCCAAAGGATAGTAACTTAGACAGATATTGTAAAACCAGAGAACAACTAGCCCTGAGTGTGTACTGGTTATGTTGTTGGCACCAGCTAGAAAACCATATCTGTTTGCTAATCTAGGATTTTCTAGTAGCTGGCGTTCTCACCTTGATTAGTACCTGCTGTCCATCCTTAGTAAACAGGTGCAGAAAAGGAATTAAAACCTTATCATCCAGTCACTCGAAAATGATTGATGTCAGAGTGTATCAAACACCCCTGTTTTGGTTTGAGTAGATCCAGTCTGTGAGGGAGCTTGTGGTAATCGCCACTGGCCATTTCCTAATGAAGAGAGAACCACAGTTGCCTAGGCCAGAAGTGAGTCACTACAATGATCTTGCGAGATTCCATCTGAATCTTCACAAGTACCCTGGATATTAGTGGAAACAGTGGAAAACATAAAGGAATATTCCTGTCCAAAGAAAAGAAAAGGCACCAGTCTTCCTGGCCTTCTTGCATAGAGTCTTTGACCAGAATCTTGCCAGTTGATTGATCAAACAGGAGGCAAAAAGAACTACTTGAAGAACTCACCAGAGGTGTATCAAATGTTGAAAGACCTCCTGATCTAGTTTCCATTTGTAATGGTCTGCCTTGATCTAGCTCAGCTTCTCTGCCACACAAGTTTGCTCCAGCAGAATGTAGGATGTCTGTAAAATGAAACTGTGCAATGAAGCTATATTCCAAGCTAATATGGCTAGTCTTCAATGGGGGTAAGACCTGGTTACTCCTTAATTTTTGATGTACCATGTGACAATGGTATTTTCTGAAACCACTTTAAAGAGGCCCCAGGGCCAAAGCTGATTCAAAGAGTTGAATGCCTTGATAATGGCAAGCATCTCTTAGATATTTATGGTGTTGCATCTGTCCTTAGTGTCCCACAACACTGCACCTTTATCCCTCCTGCAACTGCTCCCCAAGCAAAGCCTGAAGCATCTGTGGGGAATCACAGCTTTGTGACAAGGAAGGAGAGGGAGAGACCTAGATTTAAGGATATATGTTGTCTCCACTAAATGATTTCTCTTTTGACAAACCCAAACACCGGAAACAAATCCCCATTACTCATCACTCATTAGACCCATTATAGAGTACAATACCCCTTTTGGCATGTACCTCACAAGATATCTACAACAACCGGAAAGGCCACAGAAATACCTCACAAAGAGTTTTACTGGCCTCAAACAGATGCCCTACACAGACCGTCTCAAAAAACTCCAGCTTTAATCTGTTGCATATCGCCTACTCAGAGGCAATCTCTGCCTAACATACAAAGTTATGTCAAACCCAGAGCTGTTGGACATGCTCCACTTAAAAAAATCCTAATCCCTCCGAGCTACATGCCCTAGGGACCTAAACCTTGTCACCACAATAAACAGAACATGCTGGATGGATAGACTCCTGTCCCAGAGACTTCCCATACTCTGGAACAAACTACCTATCTATATCAAACAAAGCTCCTCATTAGCACTCTTCAAGGAAAAATCTTGATGATTGGATGGGAGATAGGAAATTCACCTCGGGGATCACTTCTGTGGCTCTGCTTGACAGGGCACAGGAAAATAATTTTATCGGGTGGCAAAAGCCAGGGTACCATTTGGCTAGACTTATATAAGCCCTAGGGCCAATAGCCTGGTACCTACCTATGAACCTATGAACCTATGAAAAGATAAATTGTTTTGATGCCGATACCAGAGAGACTTCAGATACCACTTTATCTTTCCCATGTGAAGCCTTGCCAGGGGTATCATGAGAATCATAGATGCCATAAGATCCAAAATCCTGAAGTATTCCTTTGAAGTGACTGAAGTTTGAGTCAAAAACCATAGAAACAGATCTAAATAAGGATCTATTTTTCCCTCTAGAATAAAAATTATTTGAACTGACGTGTCTATTTGGCATCCCAGGAAAAGAATCCTGTCTGAGGGATTCAAGAAAAACTTTTGAACATTCTCATGGAATCCCAGCTTGTGTAAGAGGTTTTTCACCCAAGAGAGAGACCCATGACACTTTGAAAACGACTCTGCAAAGATAAACAAGTCATCTAAATATGGAAAACTGCCACTTCATGAATACTCTTGGTGCAGTGGATAGCCCAAAAGTTAAGGCAGAGAACTAATAATGTGATCCAGACACACAAAATCTTAAGAGACATCTGAAGTGTGGATGAATAGGGATGTAAAGCATCTTTTAAGTCTGGTTTTAACAGGAAACTTGCAAGAGGAAGAAGATGTAACAAGTTGTAAAGTGACATCATTTTGAATTAGGGCACTGTCACAAACAGGTTTAGGAAAGAAAGATCCAGAACTGGTCTCCAAGGATTTTCTTTCTTTGGCACTAGGTGCATCATTGAATAAAAATCTTTCTCCAGTTGGGAAGGAGGAACTGCTTCTATCACTCCTTGTGACAGCATGTGATGAACAACAGGTGGAAACAAAGACACATCTGGAGGATGAGGAATGACTCACTGGTAAGGAATTTCCTCCTTCTACAATCTTGATGAATGATATTCCAAACCAGTTTGAAATAATCGGTTGCCAAAGAGAAAAATGAAGATTAAGACTTTCTAGAAGAAAAAGAAGACCAGGATGAGCGTGGTTCACATGATCTCCTGAACAGACCTTCAGACATATTAGACTGTCCTTGGTTTTGGAAGGTTAAAAACTTATTTTTGGAACTCCTTTGTTTAGTAGCAGTAGTGTCAACTAAGGCAATAGCTGCTGGGTTAGGTTTGGGAATAGTGCATAAATATTTACAAGACTGAGGAATTTTATATATCTTATCTTCCTTTTCAGGGGCAGCTGACTGATTAACATAAAACTTGTAGGCATTAACACAAACATCCTTTTAAGCTGACAGAACAGGAAGAATGGGTGTTGGTGCTGGAAAAATCTTTTGTAGCAATTTTTTTCAGAGAGACTAAAAAAAAAAAAAAACTCAGTGCTCTCCCACTGAAAACACTAGGACATTCTACCAATAGCTTCAGAGAA
This sequence comes from Protopterus annectens, assembly GCF_019279795.1. NCBI lineage: Eukaryota > Metazoa > Chordata > Ceratodontiformes > Protopteridae > Protopterus > Protopterus annectens. Next base: position 881,549,653 of record NC_056734.1, on the reverse strand, counting down.
AGAGAAACACTCCCAGGGAGTTCTCTGAGTCCGAATCAGAAATCTGAGGGGGAAAAAAAGCTAAATATGTCCCTGCATCTTCCTTTTCTAATTCAGACTCTTGAATCTGTTTGGGAAAAGAGGATTTCCTCTTTCTTTTATAAGAAAATACTTTACAAGAACAGTCAGTAGCCTACTCCTATCCAAAGAAATATTATGAGTATTAGCCACAACCCTGCTTTGCTGTTTATTTTTGAAAGGAAAAGTGGAACCAACTGTGTTACTAATGGCAACACCTGCATTCCCAGGGAGAGGGGCAGCATTCTGACATAACAAAGAAACCTTCCTTTTTCAATCTTCCATGACTGACAAGAGTGGCTCTCTATTGTCCACTGAGAAGACTCCAACAGCCACACAGAAAGTGGCTAACTCCTGGTCCATGGTGGTTGTAGTGCTACACCAGAGTTATCCAGGTTAGAAGATGAGTGGCCAAATTGCTAGCCTACTGTGGTGGCAAAGGCTGTTTTGTTAAGTTTTTCTATTTGTTGCTGGAAGAAGGACCAGCTATGGGACCGATAGTTGATTCCACAGGAAGGCAAGCAACAAGTGCCATTAAAAGTAGAGAATCTTAACTCCAAGATAGAGAGAGACAGAGAGTAAGAGCGTTTGATGTCTTGGTGCATGATGAGCTCAACCAACTAGTGCATGAATGCAACAGAAAATATATAACTCTGAAGTAGGTCTTATGCAGTGCAGATGGTTTTATGGATTTCCATGCTAAGGTACCACTAAAAAACAGTGATCATACCTTTGTGTAGATTAGAGTAGGGTTAGGGGGTAAAAATGAAAAAAAAAAAAAACAAAGACAACTACTGGGATTTTTAAAGAGTAGATTTTATTATGCTGTGTTTGGGGTTGGTGGTCAAATTAGGTGACTGGGAGTAAATTAAGAGAGTAAACAATTAATAGGTTTATAGGGAAGTACTAGGCTAGCTAACATTGTTGGCCATTTTAAGCTTAGTCAATTTCCCTCAAAGGTGAGAATCAAATCTTGTATCTTGTGTTTGTAAGGTAAAGACATCAGCCTTTATACAGTAAAAAAGAAGGAGAAGCCCAGTTATGAAGTATAGGAGTAAACACACCAAGGCAAATGTCCAGAAAAAACATAAACTCCTAATGCTGCTAAAACCACAATGAAGGAGCAAAAAAACACTGTAAAAATCCAATATAAATCCAATGCTCTTTATTGTAGGCAAGTGCTTTCACAGCCAGCCCTGGTTGCTTCCTCAGACCAAAGATTACAAAAAAAACTTCATCCCAAACTTTAAAAGCCTTGAATCCTGTGTCACATAACTATGACCAATTAATTAATTAAATGAGTTAAAAGGACAAGTACATTCAAATGCAAATACACTCAAAAAGCACAAAATTTAATTCAAGGCAATATATAAAAAAACAGCATATAATATAATATAATGTAAAAGAGACATACAAAGAACATACATAAAAATACTATACATATAAAAATATATAAAAAGAAGTCAGAAGGAGATGACAACATGGATTTTTCTACTAAACGACATGATGGGAATGTATGCCTGCAACGTTTTATGCAACTGCTTTCTATGGACTCTAATCCCCTTCTGAAAGGTGATTTTACTTCTCCTGTAGTCTATGAAAGAGATGAGGCTCAGGAGCATATGGATATTCGACAGCAATTACGGACATTACAGAATGGCCTATACAGGCTGAAGAGACTGCAATACCAAAGGATGCATATGGAAGCCAGTATAAAACTTAAAGTAGTCCCTAGGGGCTTATGTGTTTTAAATATGCCATCTTATGGGACTCTATATCCTGAGCTTAGTTAAATGGCAACAGTTGAATATAGACACTAGCATTCAATATATGCAACTGATTATTGACTTTTTTTCACCTTTAGAAACTGAATTTGGTGAAAAAATACATAGTGCACAAGAAACATTGTATAAAAACTCACAAGACAGCTTGATAGATGTTTGTATCTCTGAATTAATTGAGCAGATTAGCTCTTATGAGCACAAGTTGCTACAAACAAAACAGAAGAAACTCAAAAGAGATGTAGCTGATTTCCAAAAGGGCAAAGTCTTTGCATGTTCGAAAGAACAGAGAGCGAATGCTCCCCTTGTGGGATTCAAGGCTTTTAAAGTTTGGGATGAAGTTTTTTTGTAATCTTTGGTCTGAGGAAGCAACCAGGGCTGGTTGTGAAAGTGCTTACCTACAATAAAGAGCATTGGGTTTATACTGGATTCTACAGTGGTTTTTTGCTCCTTCAGTGCGGTTTTAGCAGTATTAGGAGTTTACGTTTTTTCTGGACATTAACCTTTATGCCAACCCCTAACCCCTTGGAACTTAATGGAAATTGGTCAAGTATAGAGTACTGAAGCTATGGACAAGATGTGAGGCGGTGTCAATAAAGGCTAAAAGAGTAGAAAAACAATCTGGCCACAAAGGAATGTCAGACTAGCAGTTTGAACAAAAGATAGGGCCAATAAATGCTGCAACTGTTAGGGTGGGTATGTGGTGTTGCGACCACAAAAGGTGGTGTGGTCAGTAATAGTAAATGTTGAATGGCAGTTAATAGAAGGGAGAAAAGAACAGAAACAGAAGAAAAGATAGCAGAAAGAAGGATGAATGGGATTTGACCTGGACAGACTGAACAAAATCAGAGGGGAATCGCAGAAGAATGGGGGGGGAGTATTAATTAAAAATATTACTTCAGACTTCACAAAACAAAGCAAGGAGAGGGTGCTGGACTTGTAGGATACATGGTATAATGGGGAGGATGGTGTAAATATAGCGGTACAGACAGGAAGGAGGTGAACACACACCTGGCTGTCCTTAACTCATTCCTTTCAATGGAGCTCTGGAAGTTTGCAGTGTGAGTTCCAATGGGCAGGGCCTAATCTTTTTGATAAAATCAAATTAGTTCCTCATATTTCAAACACATGTTCATATCTCTGGAACTTTAAGGGTTACTAAAGAAGAGTAAATGGCAAACTTCAGCACAAACTACTTTTTATAGTGGTAGTATTCCTTAGATTCTAGGTCTGAAACTGGATTTTATAAGTCATAGTAAACATAGTAACTATTAAATTTATATATTTTTAAACAACTTAAAATATCTCAGCAACTTTCAAGAAACACACATGCTGTCAGCAGCATTTTGTTCATCTAGATGAGAGCTTTCATATGAAGTTAAGCAGTTCTGTCTGTTACTTGATTCTCAAGATAGTTAGAGAAACATGACATGTATGATTATATAAATAAATATTATATGAACAATTAAATATTATATGAACAATTACTGTCTCTTTTCCTGCACAGAACAGAGGTCACGTGTCTGTTTGCCATTGTGTAAGCTTTACTATGAAGTGTTTTAATATTTTGTGTGTAGCATGGTTTTGGAATTATTAATGCAAAAACGAACAAGCAATATTTGACTCTTAGAGGCATCAGTAGGAAGTAACTGCATAAACACCTAGGCTGTAATGAGTTAAGAAGGATACAGTACAGAAAGCTGATGTGTAATCCTCAGTCCTTAGAACTCTGAACAATGTTTTGGCACTCCCTCAATGTAAATGTTCAACATATTTCTGCTAACATAGAAGTACCAGAAGAAGGGGGGGCAGCAGTTGTGGCACTTGTCCAATGAGGGAGCAAAAAAAAAGAACAACGGGCAACAGTAGAGGAGTCATGGAGAGAATTTTGAGAGAGGGTAGAAGGATTTCTAGAGGATGATAATTTCCAGGACAGCAACCAATATGGTTCCACAGCCAGAAGGTGTTATCAGTCACAAGCCTGATCCATGTTTTAGAGTAGGTTGCAGTTGAAAATGGTAGGATAGCACTAATATATATTTACTCTTCCTGGGTTCATACTTTGATGTGTTTTTTACACTTAAGGCCAATAGGAAAACTAAAGGTGTTGGCTGCAGGATAATACATGGACAACTGGATGGCAGCATGCATGACTGGTAAGACACAGAGAGCTGGGTGAGAGTGGCAATGTTAGAGTTTAGAAAAGTGAACAAAAGGGTACAATGGGCTCTGTCTTGGGTCAGGTATGCTTTATCTATCTATCTATCTATCTATCTATCTATCTATCTATCTATCTATCTATCTATCTATCTATCCTTTGTTGACTGGTTTAGTGCAATTTTATATCTGCCTGTCAAAGTTAAGATTTTTATCTAGTGTCATCCCTCATAATTTGCTATAAGAAGTGATTTCAAAGACTGCATTCTTAAGAGACAAGATTTTAAATTTTGTTTTTCACGAGAAGGAGATATGGGGAAAAAGAAGAATTTTTTTAGAGGGGAGGTGTTGAGCATGAATTGTGAGTTAGAAAGCCATATATCAATGGCCTTTAAAGCTTCCTGAGTACTTTTTGCAGATGTGCCAGGTTGTCAGATGTGAATAAGAGTGCAGAGTCATCTGTGTATACTGTTATGGATGCCTGTTGTTAGATCTGTGGAGAGTGTTGCTGAGAATGTTAAAGAAGAGGACAAAGAATAGAACCTTTTCATACACCAGTGGTGACTGGGAGGTATGGGGAGAGGGTGGAGTATCATTTTACTGACTGATTCTCACTGGACAGGTAGCTTGTGAACCATGGAAGGGTGGGCTGAGATTGACTAATGAGGACATTTGAAGTAGGTTTGCTGTGACAAACTGTGCTGAAGGCTTTAGACAAATATAGAAATAAGGACAAAACTAATTGCCATTATCACCAGATTTATTTACAGCATCTATATGGGTTAGAAGTGCAGTGTTAGCACTATGTGAGGGATGGAAGCCATGTTGTTTGGGGGATAGGACTTCTTCCTGCAGGAAACAGTTTTGCAACTGGTTCTGAATACATTCTTCTCATGGATAGATTTAGAACTTAACACCTCCCCATACCATGGAAAAAAACTTTCCCCAAATGTTATGAGGTGTAGAACCTTAGCAACATCCTCATTTCTTTAGATGAATGGATGGAATTCCATTAATTCATCACAGGAGTCCCTGGCTAAAGCCTTTTGACTGACTGTGCCAGATTAAATATTATTACATGGAATCTTCCCTATTCTTTCTTTGCTTGCCTTTTCTTCCCCTCTTTCCAATGTCTCACTAGTTTCTTCCCCTCTAGCATAATCCAGTCTAAATATAGTTTGCCTCTATTTCCCTAATTAGCACTATCTCCTACAATTATTTTCTGAGTTTTTAGTTTAACATGAAGAGCTAATCTTCTATGGTATTTTTGGTTAGGCCTACAATGGCTGACATACTCCTGATTTGATAAAAACCAGCAAACATCTAAGTCCCAACTTTATATGCATGTAGCCTTTGCTTGGTGCCTGCCATTTTCTACAAGATGATATACAAAACTCTGCTATTTAGTGTGCTCATGTCACCAAACCTAATACACATAGCTAGTGTTAATGTTTAACTCTATTATTAATATTTTCTATTGCTTTGCATCTGTTTCTTATATTCTAAAACTATCAATGGCATCACTAGTGATATTTTATATTAACTCTAATGCTTCATGAAAAACATAATTACTGTATGTTATACTGAAACTGTGCCAGTTGCCTTTTGACTTCACAGCTGAAAATAATGTCTATGACTCCAGTCTGTCTACCCATTCAAATAGATATGTTACCTAAACACATGAATTCTCATTGTTTTTATTCTGTTTGTTAGAACTAGACCTAGGTGATCAGTAAAAAGTTATTGGTAATCAGTCTTCAGACAGTTGCAAGCATAGCCACAAACCCTATTCAAAAGTACCCTCTAACCTCAAGGACAAGAATAGCTAAACTGGGGGGGATTTAAGGTTGCTCATCCAATTATCTAAGATGACCTTAAAGGTGGCAAAGGTGATACTCTGCTTGACATATAGTGGAATTTTGTTCCAGAGCTGAGGAGTACATAGGGTTATGACTGTATCATACCAATCTGTCTTATTTATATGTTAATAAAGGTTTAATTCCTTCAACTGAGCATTTGAGGTGCCATTAGTTCTGCGGAGAAATAGTAGGTCAACTAGGGTTGAATCTTTCATAGCTGGAAAACTTAGGCACCGATCTCCATGGAGAGTTTGTAAAATATTGAGTACAAAAAAAACAGCTGACAGTATTTCCTGATAACTAAGATTTTTGAGGCCAGTGATCTTTTTCTTATGTATTTCTGAGGTCTCTGAAGCTATGTGATATGTTTAGACAGATATATGCCAAAAGGAACTCTAAATTCAGTAATGGATGTGACAAGATAAGAGTAAAGGAAAATGAAGACTTATCTGGATCTAGTGTAGATGCCTTTGGAAATTAGTTGAGCCAGAAAAAAAGCTTATCTAACTACTGTGGAGTCATGCTGTTCAAATGATGAAAAATTAACAACAAGATTTTCTAAATCCCTTACAGCAATGTTTGATTTGAGTGGGGGCATCACTTATATGGTAAGATACAGGTTTTGTTTAAAAAATGAACTATGCTACATTTTTTTTTACATTTAATTTGAGACATTGTCCTTGTGCAAATTATTAGCATGGTCTGACCCATGTTGCAGCAATTGTGAGTCAGTTGAAGATTGAATAACAACACCCAGTTTACAGTAATCTGTAGTCTTAGTTAACCATATGCCAAGACTACTAGTGTGAAGTACAAAAAAATATATACCAAATATGAGAGGTCCCTGTACTGATCCCTGTGGTACACCACTGATACCATTTCTGCTTTCAGAGGGAGTACCTGTGACTCTAATGACATGCTTTCTGTTAACCAGTTAGCTATCTCCGACCAGTATAAGAATTTATATTCAGATTTACAAGTCTATCAATAATACCAGCATGGAGAATAGTGTCAAAGGCCTTGGCCAGGTCTAAATATGCTGTATGCATTGCATAACCACTGTTTACCTCATTGGTTACTTTTTCAAAGGAATTAATGATTTTAAAAAGGCAGGACCATCCTTTGATAAAGTCAAATTGATGAGGATCCAGGGAAAATATATTTTCATTGTCTGTATTAATGACATCTGAGATAATTCACTCCCTAGTTTTACATAACAGGCTAATAAGACAAATGGGATTATATTTGCCAGGATCTGGGAATGGGCCACCCTTGCATAATGGTATTATAATGGCTGTCTTTCAGAATTTAGAAATGTAACCAGTAGAGAAGCTTAAATTAAAGAGGTTATGTAGCGATTCAGAAAGGCCATATTTGGCGCAGATAATCACGGAGACTGGTATGTTATCTGATCCCATGGATGAAGTTTTCTTAGTTTTCTGAGAGGCTACAATAACTTGTTCCATAGTAATAAAAGAGGATGGCAGAGATTGTGGAACCTGTGGAATAGTTATAGCTATAACTGTGGGTGGTATACAATTACACTAAATATGCTAGCTTGGATGTTAGCTGCTGTTTTTCGTTTGGGTCAGAGAGTGTAATTTTACGGCTGACTAGTTACAAACAATGTTGGTTATTTGTTCTTAACTTTTTCTCATAGTTAAAGAAAGATTTGTAGTTATTTCCAGTTTTACTGGCTCTTTTATGTTCATACTCATCTCTGAGGTTCTTAATGGTTCCCTTTAGCTCTTTGTTGGTTTGTTTACGTGTGCTCTTAAGGCAGGTAGAATAAGACCTCTTATAAGCATTAAGCAGTTTCCTTATCTTGCTATATAATCTGCTTATGTGGATATTCCACTAAAGAGGTTTCTTTTTAAATATTTCATTATAGTTTGTGCAGATAAGGACTGCCTTATTAATGCAACTATTTAAGTGGGAGTAGAAGTCAGAGGCCTAGGTAGTAACTTGAGTAATAGGATCCTTCAGAGGAAGATTACAGCAGAATATATTTATTTACGTCATAAAGTTACTGAAGAAGGTTTGATTTTGAGAAGTCCCTAAAGTCAAAACTATTTACCGGGGAAGTAGCACTATTTTAAAGAAAAAAGTGACAAAATTATGCTCTAATTTAACAAGGCATGATGATATATAAGAAGATGTGCAAGAAAAGAACATAATTGTATGGACTAGATCAACAATATTTGGGCCCCTAGTTGGATGGCTAATCATTTGTGAAGTAGTTCACCCTGTTTTTCTGTGTTTTTTTTCTTTTAAATATTTACTGCAGTTCTGCATATAAAAGTCTCATTTATGCACCGGTCCTGGACAAATTGTCTTGGGAACTTCCACTCTCGTAAAGCAACAGCTGGAGATATTCATTGCAAAGACAACCAAAAGAAGGTACTAAAATCAGAGACCAGAAATACTGCCACTAAATGTGAGGACACAGGGAACCATGGCCTAGTCATATCCAGAAAAGGCTGGTTAGATTTTCCTTTCTGTTATGAAATAATGTCAAAATATCACACATATGTTTTCTTCTCATTTTACAGTTTCTAAAATAGCAAATTTGTGACTCATTTTCCATAGGTTGCCACAGCACTCTGTCTCAGGGCATGTAACCTACATGAGCTGTTACACTTAAAACTTCTCCTTACAAACTAGATATCAACGTTTAGTATAAGATTTTGTGTGATAAATTGTTAACATAATCTGCACATGTACACAACGAGCTAGGTAACATTTGTTATGGTTATCCCCTACCTGGAAGTTTTTTGCAGGGTTTGATTTCTTCATTCCTCTTTTGCCTACTGTGTGACCTCATGCAAACCACTTAACCAGACAGTGCTTGGGGCAACTGGGAATTTAGGCTAGGTTCTTCAATAATCTCCTGGACTGCAAGCCTATTTTCTACAGACTCCCCTGCAGGTAATTCTCGTCTGACCCAAAAAAGTAATCATATAATTTTGTTTGTTTTGTTTGTTTTGGTCACTACAGTCAGGTTAAATGGTAAAGAGCTTGCCATGGAAAAATGAAGAGCAATGCAGGTTTCTCCAAAACATACAAACATGAAGCCATTTTTATTATAAAATGAACACATGTAATGCATGTTTTTCAAATAATTACATAGATACAATATAAAAAAAAATGTTAGCTAGTTATTCATTTATTTTTCAGACAGAATAGTTAAAGCAAACACCTTTGCATTTCTCATGTTGTCTGTTTCTATCTCTCTCTCTCTGTCTTCCCAACTTATGTTTGTCTGTGCCATGTTGGACACATTAATGAGAAAAGTTTAGAAGAGTGAGCTCATTTGTTGCATATGAACAATGGAGTGTTTAGCAGCTGTGCAATGTGTAACTTTTTGGAATGTGCTTCAGACAAAGATGACAGGATAAATATCAGTCACCTTCAAACAATATGTGCAGCATATGTGGAGAAAGAATGAGAACATGGTCTCATAATTCATCAATGTGTAATCCGGTTTTGATGACAGAAAATGAGGCAGAATGGTTCAGAAACTGCAGTGTAGAAAAATTACAGCTCTCAAAAGAGAGATAAAGTGAGAAAGTGAGAAAGTAATGTGAGGCCAGTTCATTATTTTTAGACTACATGTAAGACATCTTAAAAAGTAAATAGGGCAACAGGTAATATCACATGGAAGCAATATGAATTATTACCAACTGTATTAAGAAAAAATATTTACAGAGTGATTTTATAGCTATCTGGCAAAATTAAATTTTCCATTTCACACACAAACATACACACACACACACACACACACACACACACGCACGCACACGCACACGCACACGCACACACACACACACACACACACACACACACACACACACACACACACACACACACACACACACACTGTTGATGATAGTGTCCTCAGGAAGGAACCTGTAAGTAGTACAGTGAGATCAATGGTAGAGGTTGGTGGTCTGCACCTGAAGGTTATGACCATCCCTATAGTTTGTCTGAACTAAAAGAAAATTATGACCTCCCTTAATGTGGACATCTTATCTCTATCAGGAAGCAGCAAATACAAATTAAATCATACTTGATTTTGTCAGGATGACAGTTATGCAGGTGGCTCAATCCCCCCCCCCCATCACACACACATTGCTGATATCCAACTGACCAGATCTGATTGCTGCACCTTAGAGAATTTGGATGCTCACATAGCAAGGCAAATGCTGATGCTGCTTTGAGTAGCAGAGGGAAGTCCAGCTCTAGACATGCAGGAGTGCAGGAATTGTCAATTTACACTAGGAAAGCCAACTCAGCAGAAGTGGGTAAGCTATGGTAATAGAGAGAGAGAAGTATATTGATAAATTGATAGACTGGCTGAGTGAATAATTAACTGTTACCACTACAAAACTAAAATGCAGATGAACTCACTTAATGTCCTGGAAATTTTCAAAGCATATGATGGTATATGTTTCATAATATATTTAGTAAGGAAAAGCTTTGGGCATTGCGGCAGCAAATTACATGTTTTGAAATAAAAAAGAAACAAGACACCTAGATGCAACTGCTAGCCAGGCAGGGAAGATGGAGTGAGTCATTTTGAAACTCTACACATAACAAAAGATATCTCTGCCAGGATTATATTGTACAGTTGTAAAGATTCCCTTGATAAAACAGTAACATATTGTAGACAGTGAAGATGAATGCTAATTATACAATGCTAAATGAGGTGTTTGGAAAATTTTACATTGAAATACTCAGTTACTGAAATATATATTTCCTGCAACACATAAAGGAGGGGAAGATGAAGATGAAACCTTATGTTACTTGATGAGTTGTGCAGGTTTACAGATCTCAAAAGTTCTTTGGTACTACTATGTTTGATATCTGGAGCTGCATGTCTTGAAAGTGTTAACTATGCTGATAACTTTAATCAATAAACAGGTTGTGATAAACACAAAATCTTATATGCCTATCTAGCACCAAAGGTAAAGAGTCAATTGGAACAGCAATTATAAGTCCACCTCTGATGTCACGGATTTTATTGTGGCAATACTTTTGGCAGGAGGTGGGTTTGTTGTACAACCATCCATGACTGTACAATTATTGTTGTTATTTCCTAGAAGTGGTTGTGCTGGTTCTTTGAAAGTGTTTGATTAAATTCTTACTCTTTCAGGAGATGTAACTATATTCCATATCTAAAACATTGCACACATCAGGTTGAGAATTAGAAGGCTGTTGCATCTTAACTTTGTCACATCCACAAGAAAGGGTGACAGAATTGGCATATATCTTAAAATATGATCCTGGTGTAGATCAGTGTGTATATTGCACCTAGTCAGCCACTGTAGTCTGTGAGCATGTACATATCAGTTCCTGAGCATGTGACAGACCAGAGCCATTTTGTATAGTCAGTCAGTGTGATTGCTACCTTGAATGGAGATGCACATGTGAGTGTGTTAGAAGTAATGAGTCAGCCAGTAAGCATATGCAGTTCAAAGTATATGCTCCAGCTATAGCTGCTAATATGTTTATGTACAATAAATGACTTGAACCCATCCCGTACCTCAGTGTCTCATTTGAATACACAAGACATGCAACATGGTGTCAGAATGGGACTCAAAGTTGATGCAGCTCACAAACTATGAGGCACGCAGTTAGAAGTGGAGTAGTATACAGGACCGAACTCACAAACAGGTCAGTGGTTATATGAAGGTACTTAAATTTGTTTAAATGATTTTCAGTCACCAAACATGTAGCATAGCATTCAAAGTGTTCAAAATAACTACTAAGTTATTCAAAAATGTCTGAAATAGAGACATAATGATTATAGTGTTTGAAATAACCTCTGAAGTGTATAAAATGTACAAAAATGGTAAAATGTCCAATATGTTTTGCAATGCACAACTTTTCACAGTAACTTATATTTGTTTTGAATTAGGAAGTGTCCAGAGTGTTTGAGATATTTGCAGTGTTAAAATATAGTATTTTCGAAGAGAGAGTTGTGCATTTGTGCAAAATTGCAAGTACCAGGTCTATACTTATGTAGAAAAGAAATTTGTTGTTATGGCAGAAGGATTTCACACACCTGAACCACTGGTGTTTGATGATAATATTACCGAGAGTTGGCAAGTTTTTGAGCAAGAATATGATATTTTCATAAAGGCTGCATTTTCTGATAAAGATGCATGTGCAAGGGCATTTATACTTCCAATTTAGCTGTCTCAGAGGCCATTGAGTGAGAATGAACATGTGTGTATGCACCTGCCATGTATGCAGGGGAGGGGGGAACTGCCATATTGTGATACAGGCTGAAACGCAGGAAGACCGTGAGTGCTTAAAATGTAAATTTAGAAAAATGTGTAATCCTCAAATGAATATTACAATGGAAAGGCACAAATTTTACACAAAAAATCAAAACTCCAGTGAAACTATTGTAGCATATATTAATGACTTAAGAAATAAAGCAAAAACATGCAGAATTGTTGATCTACGACATGAGTTGATAAAAGACCACCTTATATATGTCGTTAATAATGATGTAGTGAGAAAGATTTTGCTTGAGGTAGTGAATTAACATTGAACAAAGCCATTGAGATTTGGCAAATACATGAGCTGACAGAAAAGCATACAAATATGCTTATGAATGAGAAAGCATGTTTGTAGTATCTGCTATTGTGAATGCTAACAGTATACAGCAGATGAAAAAGAAATATCAACCAATAGGTAGTGCCACTTCCAACCTAATTGTTAACTGTAAAAATTGTGGAGCAGTCATGAACCTAACTGGGAAATGTGTTTAGCTTTTGGTCAGCAATGTCACACATGTAAAAAGTGGAATCATTTCAAAAGGCATTGCATATCCAAAGAAGTAAGTAGATCAGATAGAGACTCTAGTAAACTCTGAGAGCTATGAGCAAACATTCTGTATTGATAGAGTCTCTGTGATTGTTGAATCAATTAATACAGCAGATTATCAGTTGTCAGCAAACAGCAAAATATTTTGTACAGTGCAAATTAATGGGTAACCTGTAGAGTTTAAACTAGACACCAGATCCAAGTGCAATGTTATATCAGCACAAATGTTTACTAAAGCAAAAGCTGGTGAGAAACTTGATTCAGCAAAGTGTGCAAAACTATTTGCTTATGGTGGTGAAGATATTCAAACTGATGGCGCAATAGTTCTTTCATGCCATTCTGCTGGAAACAGCTATGACTTGCAGTTTTACATATTCAGAAGACTTGTGAAGTCACTGTTAGGCCTCAAAGATAGTCTGAGAATGGGAGTGATTTTATTTAATAAAGAGGTTCACCATATAAGTATGAACAACAACGACAGTTTTACACAGAGTATTTTTTAGTGAATATCTTGATATTTTCAAAGAAGAGCTTGGTAAACTTCCAGTCATATATTCCATGAAGTTAAACCATGAAGTAAGTCCAGTTGTCAGACAAGCACAGAAGATTCCAGTAGTGATGGAGAGCAAAGTGAAAGCAGAACTGGACAAAATGGTGACTGTAGGCATCCTTACTCCAGTAGAAGAATTGACTGAATATCCTCCATGGCTGTAGCTCATAAGAAAAGCTCCGATGATATTTGAAGCATCTTAAACATTCTCATCATTCAATGTGTACAGTAGAAGAGGTAGCTGCTTTCATAATACATTTCACAGTTTTTTCAGTCTTAGATGCAAAGAGTTCTTTTTGGCAAATTACGCTGGATCGCAAATCTTCATTGTTAACTACATTCAGCACTCCAATTGAAAATGGCATTTGGAATCAGTTCTGCTGGTGAAGTCTTTCAACGTGCTATAGAGCATATTTTTTTGGGTTATCCATGAGCTATTATAGCAGATGACATTATTGTCTGGGGCAATGGTGAAGATGTACATGATAGAAACCTCATAAAAGTTCAAGACCATACATGTGAAGTAAATCTTAAACTGAATTCTCAGAAATGTGAATTCAAATTGAAATAAGTTACTCATGTGGGATATTTGTTTACCAGTTCTAGCTTATAATCAGATTCATTTAAGCAAACAGCAATTCTTGAGATACCAGTTCCAGAGAATGACACATCTGCACCATTACGTGAGTTGACATGCAAAAATGTACACTGGTCCTGGTCGGAACAACACCAAAGAGCATTTCATATCCTGAAGAAGAAAATTGCCAATCCACCCATATTGAGATATTAAGATGTTGACAAACTGTAACTCTTTTTTGTGATGCTTTAATGTATGGCCTTGGTACAGTATGTCTTCAAGAAGTTGCTTATGTGTCCAGAACTTTAACCAAATAGAGGTGCATTTTGCACAATTTTTGGCAGTAGTGTTCGCATGTTCAAAGATCAATGATTATATTTATGGCAGACCTATCCAAATAGAGATTGGTCACCAACCACTAGTGACAGTTTTGAAAAAAAAATGCATACAGCCCCAGCACAATTGAAACACATGATGTTAAAATTGCAAAAGTACAATTTCAATATTGTTTACAAAAAGGGCAAATGATTGTACCTTGCTGATGTTTTGTCATACACACCCAGACAAACAGCAGAGCATGAAAATGAAACAGCAGAATTTGAAGTCATGGAAGTCAGAAATGTTTTGTCATCATGTCTTAATGAACTAAGAAATCACACAGCTTCAAACCCAACACTCCAGAAGCTGAAAAACATTATCAGTCAAGGATAGCCAACATGACAAGCAAGTTTACCACTTGACATTCAGCAGTATTTCCTTACCAAGATGACCTCATGATGGAAGATGGAATCACCATCAATAGTCCAAAAGTGGTAATTACTAAAGTATTGCAATAGAAATATATCAACATGTTGCACTGTAGTCACCCAGGTACTGATTCAAACAAAAGAAGGGCAAGAGGCATTTTATTTTGGCCTACTATGTACAAAGATATAGAGAAGGAAGTTCTACTCTGTTCAATTTGCAACAGCACCAAACCACATCAGCAAAAAGAACCACATCAGCTACACCAAATTCCTGAATTACCATTGTCGAGGGTTGCCTCAGCTATTTTTGAATGGAGTGGTCAACATCACTTAGTGTTAGTAGACACTTACTCTAATTGGATTGAAATTGATCTATTTCCTAACTTGACATCCAGCACTGTCATTACAAAATTGAACAGACATTTTTATGTCGATGGTAGTCCACACATGTCTGACAATGATGATCAGTTTAGAAGTCAGCAGTTTAAGAAATTTGCTGAGCCTTGGGACTTTGTCCATATTACCAGTAGTCCCGAGTATCCACAATCCAATGGGTTAGCTGAATGTACAGTTCACGGTGCAAAATGTCTGTTAGAGAAATCCAAGAGAGATGCTACTGATGTTTCCCTTAATTTACTCAATCTCAGAAATGTTCCTCGACATACCTATAACCAGTTTTCTGCAAAATGTCTGTTAGAGAAATCCAAGAGAGATGCTACTGATGTCTCCCTTAATTTACTCAATCTCAGAAATGTTCCTCGACATAACTATAACCAGTTTTCTTTGTCTTAATGTACAGATCCTGTTATTGAATTGTTTTCATGATTACCTTTTAACAAACATCCGTATTACTTGTTTAGTTCACCTGCTCAGAAATTGATGTCCAGTCAGACACAAACAACTCTACCATTCAGTAAATTATTCTTAGTACCAAATGCAAAGAACAACAGAATAGTCAAGGCTCAACTTTCAGGAAAATGTCAGTCACAAAAGTTGTACTGAGATAAGACCAGTAAATCCATTAGACCATTACTACAAGGAGAAAATGTGAGAATGCAAACATTTAAATGATACAACCAAGTGGGAATCATGAAGACCATTTGTGAGGAACATAGATTTTACATCATACAATCATCGGAATGGATTTCAGATGGAATTGAAGATGTGTTGTCTCTCTCCAAACCGGTGATGCAGCAGATTGCCTGTCCCGATGGCACTAATTCCCAGAGTGACTCTACACCTGTTTGAATTCAAAAGGACAGTCTCCTTCCTTCAAATAACATTGAGGTAATCCCTAATATTCCAGTTGTGAAAGAAACCCCAGATACTGCCCCTGTTGCTAAACCCAGTCAAAGTTTCTATGTTACTAGCTCAGG
Organism: Protopterus annectens; assembly: GCF_019279795.1. Classification (NCBI taxonomy): domain Eukaryota; kingdom Metazoa; phylum Chordata; order Ceratodontiformes; family Protopteridae; genus Protopterus; species Protopterus annectens. The sequence goes on along the minus strand of NC_056734.1, from coordinate 881,533,713 downwards.
TAGAATTTCCAGACCAAATTGAGAATACATAGCGACATGGACTTGAACTCAGTTTTGTTTGTTAAAATGATATATTGTTTAGCTCATAAAATGTATTTGTTCTCCTATTTGCATGCTGAACAAAATAAAAGAGGGAGGATGTAGATCAGTGTGTATATTGTACCTAGTCAGCCACCACTGTAGTCTGAGAGCATGTGTGAGATCAGTGCCATTTTACATAGTCAGTCAATGTGAGTGCTAGCGTGAATGGAGATGCATGTGTGAGTGTGTTAGAAGTAATGAGTCAGTCAGTAAGCATATGAAGTTTGAAGTATATGTTGCAGTTACAACTCCTGATGTGTTTATGTAGAATAAATTACTTCAACCCATCCTGTGCCTCAGTGTCTCATTTTAATACACAAGATATTTAACACCTGGGAAAGTATCTTGGGCTCGAAAAATGACTCCACACATGTTAGTAAATACTGTCATCTGAAAAAGAAATGGGGAATGAGGACAGGATGATGCACATCGTTAGCAGGCATGGGCCTCAGATGCAGCTATTTTTTTTATAAACATGTCAATGAAATGTTAAAGAATCTGGGTCTTGCGAGATGCTTGATTTCTTTAAATAGTTACAAAATCATGCATTATAGAGATAAAAAAAGGAAGGAAACACTCCTACATAGACTTTAATAGTCTGTGTCCTTATGGTTTGTATGTGCTTATATCAGAAATATTCTGAAAAGAGTAAGGTGTTTTTAGGGCAGTGCAAAAGGTTTATTTTCAGAGCAAAGATGTGAAAGAATCAATTAAATGTCAGTGCTTTATTTTACAATAAACCTATAGTGAACAAACATCCTCAGAGGACAATGGGCACCACATGCTGTAGTGAAAAATGTAACAACTCAAACATGCAAATCAGTTTGAAATGCATTCAAAGCACATGGATAACAACTATGTGGAAAGACAAGGAGTGTATGTAGACTGCACACAAAAGGAATCATAGTCAAAAACTTTATCAGAGAACTGAGTGCTGTTAGATTGCAGCAGTAATCTCTGCTCCACTGTGCCAGTAATTGGTTATCATACACATCTTGCCCAAACCACCAAAGACGTCCAACTGAGTACAGTGCTGTTTGACTATGATGGAAAATGAAAAAAAAATTACAGCCAATGTGCTTCTTCTACATATACTGCACCCCCCCCACACACACACACACACACACACACACACATACACAGCCATTTTCATAAAAGTCACTTCCCATAATTATCAACTGCAGTGTCTTTTTTTGAGTATGTACCTCTAAGATATCTAATTGTGTTAAAATAGTAGCCAGATGATAGTATTCCAGCTGGCTTCACACATGCTTATTATTTTGCATAGGCAGAATAATGACTACTTAACTTCAATAAACAACAGGAGAGTCAATCACTTTCATGCACACACAACTCCGGACTCAGACAAGCATTTTTCTGTTCTCATCTTACTGCTGGCAGAATACATGGTTGAGTCCAGTGCACCTCTCAAACTTCCAACTCAAGAATCAGGGAGAAAACTAAACTATATTGGTGGACAAAGAACCAAAATCAGGGACAGCTACTGTCTTCATATATTAAGAACTTTGAAAAGATTACAGACATTGCATTGCTATGTTTTCTGTAAGCCATTAAGTCTGAAATTCTTACGTCTATCATCATTATTTAGTGACTGAAATCATCACTGATTTGCCTAGTAAAAAAAAAAGAAAACAAACTTTATCAGGAACCAACCAAAATATTAAGCAAAAATGAAGACACATTGTGGAAAATCAGACATATGAGATAATGCGCACATACATGCGCACATACACACACACACACACACACACACACACATGTGACCATCAATTATAAATAGTTGCATGACTGTCACTATATACCTCAGATGTTTGATTGTGATCAAATGAATAAATAAATATATACATAAATTCCAAAAAGGAATTTATCTCCTCAGCTGACTATTCACAGAACACAGGGCGGTATTCATAGTGGTTGAGCTTAGGTGTAACAGAAAATTGTGATGACTGAGCCTACACACAGATAAGGCCTGATTAAGAGACACGTTGCATTTTGGCACATCTATTTGAACCAATTTGAGAAAGTAGTATGCAAATTAAGGTAGAGTGGCATGAAAACTGAGGAATATATGAAAATCTACAACCGTATTTTGATAATTAGGGAGTCTTCTCACCTTTGTGTGATTCAGAGTCATTTTATTCACTTTTTTGCTGCGTACATAAGTGATATAAAAATCTAGGATTCATCTCTTCCTTCTACTTTGCAGTTCACAGAAATGCTTGATTTTGCTGCCAGCTTAACAATTTCTGTGGTGATTGTCTTCAACAAGGTGGTGCAAATAAACTACAGTGGCAGGGCTAGACACCAAGTGGTGTAAATCTTGGCTCGAGATAATTGCCACTGCAGAAGTGACACCCTGACCCCATGTGCAAAATGGGAAAAGGGGTTGAGGATGGATGGATGTCTTTGACAGCCACACATCAGGTGCACCTGATGGTGTTCACCAGCTAAGAAGCAGGAGATACACCCAAAGGCTGAGGCATTTCATTTTTTGCTGCTCAGGAAATCCTGGAAAAATTTAGAGTAGACAGAGACAGAGTATAGGCTTTGGTGAATTTGTATCCCCCACAGATTGTGACTGGAGAATCTGTGGCCTCACTATAATAATGTATAACAAGGAATGTATAGCACTTACTATACTAGCCATGGGAGACCTTTCAAAGAAAGCCAAAGATTTTGTGTATATTACAGGCCACTGCCATTAGGGTCCCATTTGGATCACATGAGGGAGCAGTACAGGAAAGCTACCCTTCCGTCAACTGCCAAGTTGTGTCTGATGCATGGGAAGGCATCTTCAACATGTGATTCCAGCCTCTTGGCAGTGCCAATGATTCCCATATTTGGCACACAAGCTCATTATGCTGCATACTAGGAGCCCTCGTGGTTACGTGCTTGGAAAGTACAAAAAATTGCAATATTTTAATAGCTATGGAGTGATACAGTCACTGTTGAGTAATCACCCCCTTTTTTGTGTATCCCCTCCCTATTTTGTTTTTCAGTTAAGGCAGGCTACCCACCCATAACCTGGCTAGAGATACCAGTCTATAACAACCAGTGAGCTGTTGAGGTGTGCTTTAACACTGTGTAGTCCCAGACATGGATAGTCATTGTGTAAGTGTTTCACCTGTGGAAAGCATGTTTCTGTTGCCTTTTAGAGTTTGGAAGATGCCCTTCAATACAACCCTGCTTCTGCATACAGGATGTTTACTGTCTGCTGCATTCTGCAAGACACGATCATGCACTGGTCTGGTGTGCAACTGCCACATCCAGTCAAGGATAGTGACAGAGCAGCTTATCTCTCCCACTAGTGAGGAAAGTGATGGTTGCCAGCTGATGGCAGTAGCATGGCAAGCTCTCTGGCAGGCTCATGTGTGCTGTACTGCTGTGCAGGCAAAGAGGTGGCATGTAGTCCACAACTATGGTGAATGATATTCACTTAGTAACAGTGGAAAAAAAAAACAATTGTACAGGTAATACTTGAAGCATGTGATGTTACTTGTAAAATAAAACCACATCAGCAGAGGTAGACACGATAAATGGTTCACTAACTAAACAAGTATAATCCAAGCACATAAACCAGAGTGAACCAAACAATGGCACTAAATCCTATAAACACACACAGTTCAGATAAAAACTGGAAACCATTTATTGTAAGTGCTTTCGGAGTTGAAGAAATACTTCTTCATCAGACAACAATACATCACAGGAAACTGTTTAAATACATGTGAAATGTATTGTAATATGCATGTTCATCTTTAGATCTATATAAGACATTTCTCATTTTTTAACAATAATAACAATGCCATCAGTCATCACTTTTACAATGCTGCAGGGTAAGTGGCACAAGTGCTAGTTATATTGGCAAGCATGGATCTATTACAAGTGTTCTTGTACCATGCACTCAGAAACCACTGTCTCAAAGCCAGAGACATGACCATATTTTGAGTCATACTGGCTGCCACATGCACTTGAACTCAAATATGAGTTCATGCAAGTAGCTGCCACATCTTTCACAAACACATTATTCAAGTTTGAGAAAGATAAGTACATCGGTCATAGGGTGGGATTGGGGATGGGGGAGTGTAGATTATGGCAGCCTTTGGGAAGAGAATTCATGTTTACTGAAAAGGAGGGGAATTTTAGGGATTATGGAGTGAGAGGGGATATTAGAGTTAGGAAATAAGGGAATTGTTGGTTTAGGGAGTGGGAGTGCAGGGAGATTGTAGGTCTGAGTAGAGGTAAGTGAGCTATGGTGAGGGAGGGGCATTTTAGATTTAGGAATCTGGAAGAGAGTTTAGGGCTTAGGAGAGATCAGGAAATTTAGATTTAGGGTGGGGGTTGCAGTTTAAGCTTTAGGAAGCAATCTAGGATTTAAAGTTTAGAGAGAAGAAGCAGAATTTTAGGGTTAAACAAATAGTAATGGGTTTATGAACTGGGTGGGAGAGTTAGGGTTAGGCATAGGGTTAGATTGGGTGTTGGGAGGAGTAAATAGTTGAGCAAGATAAAGCTAGTGGAAATGTGCACACTTGGCTTTTCGCATAAGTGGTTGTAAGCATGTGTGTCATAATCTAATAGAAAGCAAATTGTTGTAATAGACCAGTGAGGGACTGGGTGTTAAAAAGCAGGTGCTGTGAAACGTTTTTGACTATGCAGTTATTTTTTCCTGCAGTGTTCATAGGAACAGACTATGCTGACTGTTATGGAGCACAAACTTCCTCCCTTAGAAACACTGGCTTTATCTGTCTCTCTCTCTATCTCTCTCTCTCTCTCTCTCTCACTCTCTCTCTCTCTCACTTTGTATTTTTTCTCCCTTTGGCATTCTTTGCTTTCTGTTTTTTCAGATTCAATTAAGTAGTGCTGCAGTAGCCATATGTATAAATGGACTTCTGGGTGTGTACTGTTTTCTCTTATTGATTTAAAGACTGTAAGTTATATTTGTAGGGTGTCATACACAATGTCCCTGAAGGAAAGTATGGATTATGATTCCCAAAGATTGAGAGTAAGTGTTGGCAGGAGAGCTTGATTCTGCACTGCTCCAAAGTCAGGATCTGCTCAATGTAGAAGAACCTCCTGATGTTAACCTAACTGTGCTGTGGGGTCCATGTATTGACTAAGAGGTTTGACTATATGTTGTGTAAGTTGTCCAGGGCATGGCTACCTTCTTACTTGTGGAATCTATTTAAATGCCCACAGCACTTCATCGATAAGCATGTGGTGTGTAGCCTACTTCTCCATCATGCATGCAGACATTTCCCCTGGCCACATTGACCTTTTCTTCCAATGTATGTATGGTAAGCCTTTATACATGGATGCATGGAGGCTGACTATACCCTATGTGCACAACTATGCTGAACTTGAGAATCATTTTGCCACTGTCCCTGGTCTCCCCCATTTCCATGTATTGGTAAAACTCCTCCCGTACCCTGCACTATTATAGCCATGCCTAACTAACTATCAGTGGCAGTAGCCTGTGTTTGAACTATGTCACAGAACTTCTGGTGCTGGATAGGTAAGGCCTTGCATATCTCTGAAGCTACCTGTGACACATGTCTTCCCCTGTAACCTTTGTGTATAGGTTTAACAGCAAATACTGCTACCCCTGAAGGGATGGTCTCTTCATCAAGTGGTTCAGGCTGTACACAAAAAACAATTTTGAGATGTGTGGTGTCCCTTTGAATGTAATAGCATGTTCTCACTCTGGTGAGTGTGTGAACCCATGTCCCTATCTAAGAAGATATCCATCTACTGTGGTATAGGTGCGGGTATACTTTACAACTGTGTGCCACTTTGCTCAGGCTGTGTTATGAAAATGAGAGTTATGGCATCACCATCAATGGCCATTCTGCTGTTAGCATCAGCCTGCAGTGGTAAGACACAGGAAGAGTTTGGTTTTGGTGCTGACATTTTGAAGAAATATGTAAACATGTGGTTAATGTGATCTGTGACAGGTAGAATTATTTGTACATGTAGGTTGGATAACAAAAAATACCATGCATTGAATGTAGATGTTCTGCTGCATCTGATGTCGATGGCATACCTGATGATGAAACATGTTAAGGTGATATGTGCCCTTATAATGGCAAATATATTTTAGCATAATGTAATAAACTGACCTATACCCTAACTCACTGCCTGACTATGACTGTTTTTGGGGTCTGAAGGTAGTGGTAGCAACACCACCTGAGATGATACTTTCTGCATCCTTATCTGTTTCAAAGTCATCACCTCTTATAGAGAGAAGCTATAACTTATCCAGTGTTAAAGGCTGCAGTGTGAAAAGGTCATCACCTATGCTGGAAAGGGCAGCTGCATCCTGCCTAGCCTTTGTCCTGGCACATATTGCCATGCCACTGGCTTTTTTCCTGCACTGTGCTAGGATGCAGAACCTTCCTTCCTATACCATTAATGTCGGCCACTGCTTGAATCCATGCTTTATCGCAATCTCCCTGTTTTGGCTCCCATTTTTCAGATAGGCATTTTTCATATTTCCTCAGATCATCCATAAGGATGTGATTCTACTCAGAACTGAAATTGTCTATCCTGTATAATCTTCACTGCTGTTGCATCATGTACTAACCTGCAATCACATATTTAATAAAAACGACAAAGTGACATCTGCTATCGTCCTATGATACTTTTTAAGAAATGTAGACCATGAATGCCGCTGCATTATCCATATACTCATAAATGGTGATATCAACATTGCACCACTATTCCTGAGTTGTGGGCTTAACACTTTTTTCCATACTGCCTTTGTATTCTACTTCTCTGATGCAATAGTAATACATATGCCTGCATATGTTTTCTGTGAGGTTGTGATAGTCATTAAGCTATATATTATGTCATTTGTTTCATGTATTAAGTAATTGGCTGTCCTTTATCTATTGGATGAGACCATTGTCAGCAGTAAGCTACCTGAGACATGTAGGCAGTGCTGAAGATGGTGTCATACATATTCCCAAACATGTTACCTATAACCCACCAAAATACTATTAACTGTTGAGTCTTACCAGGAAATTTAGGCTGTTGTTGAAGACATCAGAGTGAATTACATAGGCAGCCACCTTTTCCTGATTATTTATGTTTATCCCCATTGTTTATAAATGGTTTTAGTTCATCTTTTGGGGAAGCACAGAGTCTGGCATTACTAAAGAGGTGGCTATAAGCCAGTTTGTGTAAGTCGAGACTAGAATGTCTTATGCAAATTATTCTCAGCCACCTGAATCACATTATAGTCTACATATACACCCCCTATTGTAGTTCTAAATTCAATTGACTTACCATGGGTGAGCTGTGCTTAATTTAGATGACCACCTACTGGGCCGTAATTGAATGCAGAAGTGCTATACTTTATGATATTACTGTGTCTGAGAGTTATTACTCCACCTTACCTTACTTGTATCTCACAGTCCCCAACACAGGGTATATAAAAATAACAATTAACTATCACAAGATAAAAAAACATAATAAAACATAAACTGCAGTGTTTCCTGAATTGGTTGGGCAACCCCCCCCCCCCCCACACACACACACACACACACACACTCACACACACACACACACACACACACACACACACACACACACACACACACACACACACACACACACACACACAAATGTGCTATAGGAATCAGCTTCAGCATATATTAATAATGCAAACACAAATGTGGTAATGTATTTAAAGTATATTCCTTTTTCTTAAAAAAATATATAAAAAATTTAAAAAACTGCATGGATCAAACTTAAGTCCTGATATATCATTACAGAATGGTTTTCATTTATTTACACAATGAAAATGGAATTTTTTTCTGACATGTAAAAGCTCATGTCTGGTTAAAAAGAGTTCTAACAATATATGTCTTGGCTGTACAGTTTCTAACATATGACAATTTGTCTGTGATGATTTATCAAAAATATAATTCTGAGTTTCCATGCATTATAATATAACTATACTTTTTATTGAAATATGTTGAATGCACTAAATTATTATCAGTGTAAATAGTCCTGGTTATTGATACATTGCATGTATAATGCTAATAGCTTTTATTGTTTTATTTCAGTCTGGAAGCCAATAGTACAGTCATTTTGTTTTGTTTTGAACTAGCAGCCAAGAGGGCAATTATTCTGTTTCACTGGATTATGTGGAATTACTGAATAAACATATGCTTTTGTATATGTCTTGACTACAGTTTCTCTTTCATATTATGACATATGATATTAAAAAATAATTATGTTTCCAAAATTATCTTTAAAATGCATAACCATATTATTGTCAATGTCATTTATCTATTTACTTTGCCTGCAAATTTTATAACTCACATAACCCCTTCTTCCTGGGGTTTCATTGTATACAGTGATTTGATATCTGATATAATAAAAATATTAATTGTACATAACACATCATAATTTATCAAGAAAATCAAATGAATCTGTCATGTAGTATTGTTTTTTTTATTATTATTATAAGGGAACACCTTCTTTTTAATACTTTTATTGAATTATCACTTGTGACATAGGCAAATTTACATTTATATTATAAGGGAACATCTTAAAACAAGAGAAGAAAAAATAAACTAAGACATTAATTACAATTAGCCAGTCATTTGTGGCAAAAGACCAGATTTTAAGTATCAAAGCTGTCTAAAATGATCTAATAGTTTAAAAACTCTTCCAAATCAACTGGAGAAACACATTTAAAAGAAAAAATAAAATTAAAAGTAATTTATTTTCAATACATTCATTAAGCACTTACAGTCTAAAATTTCAGCAGATAAAAATCATTAATTCAAACAAATCCTTATGTTCAAGTAACATTGATTTAACTTCCAATCTTAATCAAAAAAAGAACTTTTAATTAATATCAAAAATACTGGAACATTTTATAAAATGGTACTTCCATTTGTAGGAGGTGAGAAAAAATGCTGTCAAAGGCTTCTGGGTTTCAAAACATTTTTAAAACATAAGTGCTAATTTAAGCCTAGGCATGCAAAAGCATGCATGTTGACTTGCTGGATTCTACATTGCCTATAAAACATTATAAAATGTCTTAAACTGAAACAGACAATGCATTTATATAAATTGTCTGGGCATGTAAAAGCATGCATGTTGACTTGATAAATATATTTTTATAGTTAAGACAATTCTCATTATCTCTCTTTGCATACACTGTTCCACATTGCCTATAAAACATTATAACATGTCTGAAATTGAAACAGACAATGTGTTTATATAAATATTTTTCCATTAAGTAGTATAATTGTGCTCATATAAGAGTCTTTAATTGTTTGTTTCCAAGGTTTGGGGCGTGTTCTGTCCAACCTGCTGCATATCCATCAGTAAAAAATAGTTTAACCGACATAATGTTGTATTACTTTCTCAGTACTGGCACAATAAAATAAAGAAGTATTAGAAAGAATTCTGCATCATTCAAGTATAAGTAAAAGGGTGGTGTTCTCATTCCTTCAGGGATGTCACCTGATTCTGTAATGTGTTTCATATCATGACTCTTACTAATAAAAATATGTCTCTCTCCTACCTCTCCTTTATCTCTCCATTCAGGAAAAAAAACTCAACAAACTTCAGCTAAAAAAGAAGAAAAAATAAAAAAAAAGCAATGCTTGAAAACCTAAAATAAATAAAAAAAAAGTACATAAATCTCAATTTTTATATACTTAATATTCCATGTACACAAAGTAACATAACATTTAGGCACAGCACACACCAATTATATAAACCCAGCTACCAGAAGATAGCATACATTGGAAACTTTGGTTTGGCAGTGTCCAGTTAAGCATCACTCAGACTGCCATAAACTGATGATCAATGGATTGTTTTAATCAAAAATTAAAGTTGCAGAAGAGGAAGAAAGTGAGTGCTAGGTTTTTTCCCTCACTTACTTTCTGTCTTCTTTTTCCAAGTCTATAGTTCCTCAGAGTTAGCATGCATATCTATTTCAAACTCTTTCAAACATTTAATTTTCAGTCAAGTACCATTTAATCAAATGACAGTAAACCTATATATATATATATATGACCTCCACTATGGTGCAACAGTCACGGACCTTAGGGATAGGGCACGGGTTAGGGTAAGGGGATAGTTAGTAAAGCTATCACCTTACCCTAACCCATGCCCTAACCCTAAGGTATTGCTATGTCCTTCACTGCACTGCCGTCATCACACCACACCCGTTCATTATACTGAACTTTTCTTAAGTGCACTTTCGATTAAGTGCACTTTCGCTGCAGTGAGCATTCCATGTACTATTTCGAATTAGTGAAAATTCAATCTAGTGTATGGAACCTATATATAAATATATATATATATATATATATATATATATATATATATATATATATATATATCTTACATGGTTTACTATTAAAATAGTGACGTTGAGATATTTGCAGATGAAAATCTGAAAGACAAATGTTCAAAAGTTCATCTGCTTGAACATCTCAATGTCTGAATGTTTATATTAGCAAATGCACTGTGCATTCACTAATATAAATTCAAAGAAATGTACAGAGATTGTGGTACAGTGTGGTTTGGGAACTTCATCCCTAACCTCACTGCAGTGCGATCTTGGAGTTGGAATATATAGTTACCGGGGGTGTGGGGTGCAGGGGGGCTTGACCCCTGCAAAAACTTGATGTCAGCTATAGGAGTTTTGTTTACGTTAGCTCCTATACTGACATCATGTGATATATTCGGAAATAATGTTGAATCTGCTGAATTCAATCAGTGGATTCGACATTGTGTCCTGTTCATTTTTTTTTAATTTTTACAATTTAATTTCGATATGTTGAACAGAAATTGTTTTGACATTCGACATATTGATAGCAAACCATATTACACACACACATATGTATATATATATATATATATATATATATATATATATATATATATATATATATATATATAAACATCAACATCTCAGGGGTATGCTAGGGTTTATCTCATTCAGAAAAAAATGGAAATGGGTTTTCTATGTTTTATGACCCACATAGTAGAATATCTCTGTTATAAATCTATAAACTCCCATGCTTTTATTCACTTTAGATTTGCTTAATCAAATGTCACTAAAATCAGAAGAAAATTATTCTTATTAAATCTAAAATGTGTACTGATACATTAAAGTGTAAGACACACTGCCTTGGAACATGTAAATATTAAACATAAGAGAAATAAATGTCTAAACATAAGTACCACATCATCCAGTAATAAACAATATCTACCTTTCTGTGTAATCCTAATTTGTACTAGAATGTCTAAGGAAAGAAACCTAACACATGAAGAGCAACATCATAAATGAGCCATTCTTTTTCAGTGAATGAGTAAAAAATAAATAAAATAACAAAAACATAATGGATTGAAATTAGGCCACTTAGAGAATACAAAACACTCCCTCAACAGTATAAAAAGCCTCCCTTCTGGTACAAATTATACACTTTATGACATAATAATAATAATAATAAGAAGAAGAAGAAGAAAAAGAAGAATTATGACACATTATGACATAATAATAATTATAATTATCATCATCATCATCACTGCAGCAAGTCCAGTATTCTCCCTAATATAGACAAACTAAATTACAATAGAAAAAGAATACGCCAGCAACTGTAGTTATCCGAAGTATAAAATATGCAAAATAATGAACAAATCAGGCAACCTGTCCCATAACCCATCATTCCAGACAATATCAAAAGAGAAGTAGGCACCTGTGGATACCAGCCCAGACTAATCCCAAAACCCTCTAATTGCAAAGGCTAAGTTAAGTAAAAACACACATATTTCATGCAAACCAAAAGGACATAAAATTAAAACCGAGCTCTTATAGAACTAGCTAATGTTCTCAATCTGAATCCAGTGACCATAGTCATCCATGCACCCCTCCCAAGAATCTTAAAAGGCAAAACGCCACATTGTTCAATGAATAAAAAAAAAGAAAGAAAAAGATATCTACCACCTAAAAAGTCTACCAAAAGGAACAGCAAGTAGCATAATTCTGTTCTAATTTGTGATGGATCCTTTCAAAAATATGATAGCCCCACTATTTAACAAATGTATTCAATACCACAAAGCAGAGGTATAAATGAAGGCTGTATCAGAGAATTTAAATAATTATTAAATTGATTATGCAGGGAAAAGTTTATTTTATGTATTTATTTTATTTTATTTTTGTTAATTCAGATAGGTGGCTGGACAAAAAACCCTTTTCGGCCAAGACCTAGGCTAATCATGGCAGCAGTAAGACAGAAAAAATAATTAACAACATTTCCCTTAGAATTCTAAATTTAGAAAAAACACTAAAAAACTTTGCAATATTCCCCATCACTCTTCCACAGTGTTCACTGACACATCTGAGGGCAGCTCCCTTCTTTGGACAATGCCTCCCCTTAAGGAGTATCATCAGTGAAGGTGTCCACCCCCAGACGGGCACATTCATCCCACCATGCCACTCTGCACTCTGTCACTTGTGCCATTAATTATAACCAGGTTGTCTGGGCTATAATCAGGGCTTTACCCATCCACGCCACTAGAATGGTATATCATGTCAGTATTCTTGAGTATAACGATTTAAATAGGAGTCCAATCCATACTTGAGCTGCAGTTCATTAGAGTATAGAAGAAGTAATGTCCCAAAATTTGAAGATATAAAATTCAGTAGCTGCTATTAAGTGTAAAACGTTTCTCTTAATTGTCACAATAGCACCATGTTGGTCTTTTGTTGATGAGTGGAAAATTTTCATTTAATATATCAGATTACTTGGTTTGGAGGGACTTCATCTCATTTCATTTGAACTTCATGTTTCATTTATTTAGGAGTGGATGTGTTTATACTTTTTTCTATTACTTTCTTATATGCATTTAAACTGTTCATAGCACTATAATACTTGTATTTTCTGTTTTTTTTATTTAAGTTTTTGTCTTTGTATGTGTAAAATGGTGTCAAATTATAGATAAAAATGGACCACAGAACAGCCCAACGACTTGTGTAACAAGAAACAGAATATATAAATAAATAAATACAAGCAGTTTCTAGAAGATAAGTGAAGGAAAGTCATGCAATACTTAATAAGACAGGCATAGATAAATTCATAGGTTCGCACTAGGCTAACTGCCGTTGCGAGCCATTTTAAGCCGAGCCAGTTATCCCTTGGGAGACTTGAACCCTGCACCTTGTGTTTGTAAGGCAAACACCTTAACCATTTGACAACCCTCCCAAATAAAGTAATAAATGAGTATAGTAAACATACCTATACATCCTATTCTCTGACTACATACTAAACTAAATTAAGAATATTAAGCATAAGTTACACAGAGCTAAATTATAGTACCAAGTTATTATAATGTTGATAATAGAAATATTGGGTATGAATCTTTATACTTGCAATCCTGGTATATAAAGCTAAACATTCTCTCCTTCCAGCACCTTATGCTGAGTACAAACTAACAGAGGTTAGCAGTTCAGCAACATCAGTGATTATGTAACTAGACTTATACCTAGGCTATGTGTCTAAAGCACTTGCATTAATTTTCTTTCATTGTTACCAAGTCTCTTAATATTAACAGGAATAGTGTTCCAGTTTGAAGAGATGAGCTGGAAGACAGCATTTTCTATGTCTACTAACTTCTCCAACAAAACTAGCATCTACCACCCTCTAAGGAAGAACCTTCTAATCTCTATAAAATTCACTATGTTATTAACATCTACTACCTCTGTAAAATACCAACAATCCCAATGCTAACTGTATCTTATTTACATGGACAACTTTAATTACTGTCTGAATGTAAAATCATTGCTTTTCCAATTCCTCTGTGTTATGGCTTTAGACCCACGTGATATTTTTAGATGATTGTTACACAGATGTAAATGTGTTATGTGTACCAAAGCCACTGTATTGTATTTTTTTGCTTGAACTATTTGGTAAATGATACTTGGAGCCTTCCTCCACAGAAGGCCCAAGAACCTGTATTATACTTTCTTGCATGAACTGTATTGTAAAAGATACTTGGAGCTTTTCTCCCCAGGCCTCCACTGAAAATGGACCTGTGTCCAGTTGGAATATCCCAGTAAACAAATGTAAAATAAATAAAAATAAATGTTACTCAGTTTGAAAGGAGGTTTTATCAATAACAAGGGATCAGAGCTTCTAGGGCTGTAAGGGTAACCTGACAGAATAATTTGTGGTAAAGTGGTGTTCAGTGATAAGTGCTGATGAGTTTAAATGTTATTATGTTTAGGAGTAAGGTTCTGACAGTGATGGGTAACTGTTTGATTTTACTGATAGTATTGTAATGATGTTCATTCATTTTGGAAAAGGACATGAAATGAAGGTTTTTGTTTTCTGCTGCTTGTAGAAGACTAATTCTCAGAACTGAAAACATGCATGTTATGGACAGTGCATAGTTAAGCATAGGTATCAAGACAGTAATGACAATTGAACACTTGTCCTCAGGGGTAAAAACATTAAAAATAAAGTATGAACATTTTAGTTGAGCTAGCACTCTGTTGATGAATTACTAGGTATGCAGTAAATGAAATGGTCTAATCCAGCATACTTCCAAGATATCTTTGAATAGTGCTGCAGGGAAAATGTTTACAGTAAGGATTAGTGACTATCTGGGTGTGAGTACTGTTTAGTGTATAAGTTTTCCAAAAAAAAGTATGACTGTATGTTTATTGTTGTATACTGTTAACTTGTTTGTAGTCAGTCATTTCAAGAGTAACCCAAAGTCACTTTGTGAAGAGTTTGAGATTGCCCTTTCAGCTTTTCCTGGTCCAGAAATGAAAACTCAAATTGCATAAAGTATGCAGTTGAGTGTGGGTAGATCTTAGGGCATATCATTCACAAATGGTAAAAATAGAAGGGAATACAGAACACACTCCTAGGGAACATTTATTTATTTATTTATTTTATTTTATTTGCAGTTGGTTTACCAGGATAGTCCATTGGGCCAAAGTGAACCCATTTTCAATGGAGTCCTGGGGAGAAAAGCTCCATAAACAATCAAGGTTACAAAATTTTGTAGATAATATGTTTACATGTGTTATAATATAGCGCAGACCAATTAATATAACAATATGACATAGATTGAAAATATACAATTAGATTCGACAAGAACAGACATTGCAAACAGTATAGGTTTTAGATAAATGAACAGGTAGTGCAGAATTTTAAGGAATGATTACAAGATATATACAGGAACATTAATATATAGAAAGTTTAAGTAAGAGGTGTAGACTAGAATAATATCTAGATAGAAACAACTCTGATCCAAAACAATACCAAACAGCAAAATCTTCAGAAGTCAGGAATCGAAAAACAGGAACCAAAGTCAAATCCAAAAGCAAATTCTTTATTCTCCAGCGCCTCGGTGTAACCACCTTTCAAGAGTATACATTCTCACTGAAAGAATGGATATATGTATATACTCATAGCAATTAATTAAACAATTAATTAAACAATTATGTTCAAAAAAGTTTTAAAGCAGACACCTCCAGTTTATTTCATTATTCAGTCCACAGGGTGTCATTGTATTGTATTTCAAAATAAAAATACTTTCCTTATATTGTAAGTTATATTTCAAAGCATTTTCATCATTACAATGACATTTCACACTTTATAAAACTGTTCCTGTTAAAAATGAAGCATCACTATTATGATAAACACTAAAATGTGTGGCAATATACATAGGAAGTTTATAGATGGTAATCAGTACCTTCATGCATCTAGTTGCCATCCTGTACATACTTTGGAAGCTCTCCCTTATGGGGAATTGGCAAGGGTATCTAGATTATGTAACACACAAGAAAATCTACAAAGGGAATGGGATATCACATATAATATGTTTTTGAAAAGCGGGTACAGTGTGAATATTTTAGAAAATGCCCTTATGAAGGTAAAAAAGGAGAATAATATGGTAAGGAATAAATGTAATAAGGGTGAATATCACCATTATAAGAAATATCATCTAGCAACCAGTGATAAAACTTGTAAGGATATTTATTTTGTCTCTACATATAATGTAAAAAGTGGAGACATAAAGGATGTAGTGGAACATTTTTGGAAATTTTTAGTGAAAGACAAGGTGTTGATGCACATTTTGCCACAAAAACCTTTATTCTCCTATAAAAGGGGAAGAAATTTGAAAGATATGGTGGTACATGGTAAATTTGTAATGCCAAAATTTTGTTTACCAAGACCACTAAGTGAATTTGGTACAAGATGTTGCAGTAGATGCAGTGTTTGTAGGAATATAGTTAGAACATTTAATTATATTAACAACATTAGGTTCACAGTAAGAGATAGTAGTGTGACTTTTGCTCAAGTAAAAGTCCAGGGACAGACCTATCCGCCTGCAAGGTTCCGTTTCCTTATTCAGGGTAGCCCCAAAGCCAGACGCATACCGCGTGGCACAGGACCCCACAGGACCCCACCAGTGCGAATGCACATACAACGTTAAAAACCTAATTACCACTACTCCAACAAGTGACTCAGGGTAAATAAATAACTACCCTTTTCATACTGTTTTGTTTAAATACCTAGCATTCTACTACTGGAACCAGGCAGAATAACTCCTAACGAATACAGGTTCCTTCTAAATAAAACTAAGGAAGCTGCCATTAAACCTGGTTACCTTTAAGACCCAGGGAAATCTTTGTGGTGAGTCCCCTGACGTCAGCGAGGTTATATTGCTCCCCTCGTGGATTTCCGCCATTACTTTTGCTCAAGTAAAAGTCCAGGGACAGACCTATCTGCCTGCAAGGTTCCGTTTCCTTATTCAGGGTATGTGGTGCACTAATGAAAACTGTGAAGGTTTGACTGTTTCATAAGGAGTAAATGCTAGTCTCGGCTTATGCTGTATGTGGTGCACTAATGAAAACTGTGAAGGTTTGACTGTTTCATAAGAAGTAAACGCTAGTCTCGGCTTATGCTGTTCTTTTCTATCACTTCAATGTATATGCTTGTAGAGCGATTTCATTCCAGTGTAACCCTATTGAACTCAGTGACTCTTTTCTGTGGAATGTGCTTATATTACGTGATTTCACTTTAACACTCAATATGAACCCGAGTGCTTGCAACTAAAAAGTAAAACCTTGATCTATTGTTACTAGCAAGCTCAGCTGCTCTATTTCTGGAGTTCATTTTGGTTTAATTGTCAATTCTGTTTAGCGTGTGGGTTTTCCTCGCAGTAACGCTCCTCCTGATCAATTGCTTGCCTCGTGGCGTATTTTTAGCGTCGCTAAATTAATTAAATGTGTTCATTATGTTATTGATGTAATTTCTGCTTAGCGTATGGGTTTATCTCACAGTACATGCTCTTCCTGACTAATAGTGTACCCTGTGGCGTACTTTTAGCGTCGCTAAGGGAATTAAATGGTAAACTTTCTCATAATTGCAATTACTGCTCTACCTGATTAATAGCGTGCTTTGTGGCGTACTTTTAAGTCGCTAAGGGAATTAAAATCACTGCATAGTCCTACTAGCTGTAACATAGTGCTTAAGATCACAAATTTCTGTTGAATTGATCTTTTATGCTTTACCAACTGACTGCACTGTTTAACTGTCTTTTACTGCACTAAACTACTTAACACTATAAACGCTATCTCTTTCTGTTATCTCCACCTTAGGTAGCCCCAAAGCCAGACGCATACCGCGTGGCACAGGACCCCACAGGACCCCACCAGTGCGAATGCACATACAACGTTAAAAACCTAATTACCACTACTCCAACAAGTGACTCAGGGTAAATAAATAACTACCCTTTTCATACTGTTTTGTTTAAATACCTAGCATTCTACTACTGGAACCAGGCAGAATAACTCCTAACGAATACAGGTTCCTTCTAAATAAAACTAAGGAAGCTGCCATTAAACCTGGTTACCTTTAAGACCCAGGGAAATCTTTGTGGTGAGTCCCCTGACGTCAGCGAGGTTATATTGCTCCCCTCGTGGATTTCCGCCATTACTTTTGCTCAAGTAAAAGTCCAGGGACAGACCTATCTGCCTGCAAGGTTCCGTTTCCTTATTCAGGGTATGTGGTGCACTAATGAAAACTGTGAAGGTTTGACTGTTTCATAAGGAGTAAATGCTAGTCTCGGCTTATGCTGTATGTGGTGCACTAATGAAAACTGTGAAGGTTTGACTGTTTCATAAGAAGTAAACGCTAGTCTCGGCTTATGCTGTTCTTTTCTATCACTTCAATGTATATGCTTGTAGAGCGATTTCATTCCAGTGTAACCCTATTGAACTCAGTGACTCTTTTCTGTGGAATGTGCTTATATTACGTGATTTCACTTTAACACTCAATATGAACCCGAGTGCTTGCAACTAAAAAGTAAAACCTTGATCTATTGTTACTAGAAAGCTCAGCTGCTCTATTTCTGGAGTTCATTTTGGTTTAATTGTCAATTCTGTTTAGCGTGTGGGTTTTCCTCGCAGTAACGCTCCTCCTGATCAATTGCTTGCCTCGTGGCGTATTTTTAGCGTCGCTAAATTAATTAAATGTGTTAATTATGTTATTGATGTAATTTCTGCTTAGCGTATGGGTTTATCTCACAGTACATGCTCTTCCTGACTAATAGTGTACCCTGTGGCGTACTTTTAGCCGCTAAGGGAATTAAATGGTAAACTTTCTCATAATTGCAATTACTGCTCTACCTGATTAATAGCGTGCTTTGTATGCACTTTTAAGTCGCTAAGGGAATTAAAATCACTGCATAGTCCTACTAGCTGTAACATAGTGCTTAAGATCACAAATTTCTGTTGAATTGATCTTTTATGCTTTACCAACTGACTGCACTGTTTAACTGTCTTTTACTGCACTAAACTACTTAACACTATAAACGCTATCTCTTTCTGTTATCTCCACCTTAGGTAGCCCCAAAGCCAGACGCATACCGCGTGGCACAGGACCCCACAGGACCCCACCAGTGCGAATGCACATACAACGTTAAAAACCTAATTACCACTACTCCAACAAGTGACTCAGGGTAAATAAATAACTACCCTTTTCATACTGTTTTGTTTAAATACCTAGCATTCTACTACTGGAACCAGGCAGAATAACTCCTAACGAATACAGGTTCCTTCTAAATAAAACTAAGGAAGCTGCCATTAAACCTGGTTACCTTTAAGACCCAGGGAAATCTTTGTGGTGTAGTCCCCGCTCCGCTTCGCCCTCGCTACGCTCGGGCTTGCTCCGCTCCCCTCCCTGCCCCCTATTCCCACCCGCCCCCACTACCTCTACATTTATTTGGTCATCAAGCCCATCCCCCTTACCACTACCCAATCACAACTGTTCACTCCTCCCCCCTCCATTTCTCTGCCTATCCCTACCACTAAGGCTACTCCGCCCACCTACCTAACTCTCTCCAATTATCACACCCTACTATTACCTCCAGCTTTCTACGGACCAAGGTACCTCCCCTAGCCCTATCCACGCAGAGAACTCACCCATCACCATGGATAGAAACTCATTTACCACCCTTCCCCTTGTACTTTTACTCCTTATTTTACCGTATCTCTTAACAACCTATGAAACCCAAGCCCTAACAGGAGTCTACCTTCCCAAGGGTCAGACCTCCCTGTATTCCCATAATCCCACTACTCTCATCCCTCCCTCTCTCTACCCTGCTACTCACCTGATCCCTAAAAGTACACACCTTACTCTTCGTTACCCAAAAGTATCCTCAACAAGGGACCATCTTAAACTACTAACTAGACTACAAAAAATACTAGAATATTTGAAAAAATCCATCACAAATGATGGCGATATCCACCCTAACCCAGGCCCTAATAGTGACCTAGGCCCTAACCTCCTCCATGCAGCCATAAGCCCAGCGGACTCCCTCTTTATGCTTCATCTCAATATAAGAAGCATTAACAATAAAGTCCATAGCTTACATGCCATGCTTGAAACCCACTCCCCTGACATAATGTTTTTATCAGAAACTTGGCTCAAACCAAGCACTAAGGATGAGGAAATTCTCCCACCTGGGTATAACATCCTCAGGGCTGATCGTACAACTAGAAAGGGCGGCGGAATAGCTGTAATGTTCAAGAACTCCTTGAGCATCAAAATGAATTTACTCCAACCCCCAAAAGTTCCTAACCTGGAACTAATTGCCCTGAAGCTATCCCTAAACAGACAAAAAAGTATTAATCTCATAGTAACCTACCTACCACCAGGCAAAAATGTTGAAAACCTTGAACAAACCCTTAGTTGGCTCGCTAATAACTATCCCCAAGAAACTATAATATTAGGAGATGTTAATATTGACTGGTCTCTCTACTCTGCTCAATCAAATCCTCTCCCCATTAACTTACATGGTTTCTCCCAAAATATTCTTTCTCCCACTAGAATTGGACATGCCCAACAAAAGGAGAGCATTATTGACTGGATTCTTACTAATAGGAATCCTAATAACTATACCACAGGGACCCTTCCCAACGACCTTAGTGACCACCTTGCTACCTTTATTATAAAACACAAATGTCCAACTACGAATCCCCCCATAACTAGATTAGTAAGGAATAGCAAGAATTTTGTCCCTGACCAATTTCTAGCTGATCTCAAGGCTTGTAACTGGCACATCCTAAAAACCCTACCCTTAGATGAAAGTGTTTCATACTTTAATGACACTTTCCTCAAGATACTCAATTCTCATGCTCCTAAACGACTTACTAGAACTAAGGAACGTACAGCACCTTGGCTAACACAAGATACTAAATCTAAAATTAGAATCAGAGACCAGGCCTGGAACAAATGGAGAACCACAAAACCCCCCCTAGATCGCATCAAGTTCCTCCAGCTTAGAAATTCAACCAAAGTAGCCGTTAAGTCTGATAAAAAACAATATTTCTGTCACCTCCAAGACAAACATCAGTATAATCCTAAAAAATTCTGGGCTGGTTTTAACCACCTCCTACATCCAGGTAAATCTACTACCCCCACCCCTGAAAAACTCATGGATAAAGATCCAACAGAAATAGCCAACTCCTTTAATTCTTTTTTTACTGAGACCATCCAGTCCCTTGCCAGTAAGCTTGCCACGTCTCCCTCGGTGGCAACCCCAACCATAGATACAACCCAAACTGCCTTTAACCTACAACCCATCTCCACCTCCTACATTCGTACCCTTTTGAAAAAACTTAAACCAACCACCCTAGCGGCAGATCTGCTCCCAGCCAAATACTTACAAATAGCATCTGACGCCATAGCCTACCCTGTCTCAATCTTGATCAACCAGACCATTTCTGAAGCATCTATTCCCTCTATTTGAAAAATCTCTTATATCATCACCCTCCGTAAAGGAGGGTCCTCCACTGACACCTCTAACTATAGACCCATAGCCATACTGTCTCCCCTAGCCAAAATTATGGAACGCTGTGTCCACAAACAACTCATTACCCACCTCACACAAAATAACCTCCTATCGAACACCCAACATGGCTTTCGCCCCCATCACAGCACAACCACGGCTCTCCTCTCCTTTGTTGACTCAGTCAACTACAACCGCAATAATAAATTAATATCCTCTGCGCTCTTTCTAGACCTATCGAAAGCCTTCGATATGGTCAACCACCAACTACTGCTTCAGTCACTGGAAACCTTTCATCTTAGCAAACTAACCATAAGTTGGTTTAATGCCTACCTCTCTTGCAGAAAACAGGCGGTTCAGTGGCAAAACAGCCTATCAGACCTACTCCCCACTAATATTGGTGTCCCCCAAGGATCTATCCTTGGTCCCCTTCTTTTTTCCATTTTCATAAATGGTCTACACTCTATTATTCCCAAGGCCACCTGCATTCAATATGCAGATGACTCCACCCTGATCTGCTCTGACGTATCTCTCGCCAAACTCCAAGCCACTACCCAAAACTGCTTTTCCACTGTCGAAAAATGGTTCTCGGAACTTAAACTCTTACTCAACCCAACCAAAACCAAATTACTTCTATTTTTCCCCACTCCAGCTACTGCTCAAGCTATAGAACCCCTCAACACCAATAACCCAACCTTCCATGTGTCCTCCAATAATGGCACCATTATCTACCCCGTATCCCACACCAAACTACTAGGGGTGACCATAGACCATAATCTTAAATTTGATATGCATGTAAATCTAACCATTAAATCGGTCAACAAAAAACTTGGGTCAATGTATAGAATAAAGGCCTTCTTAACTCCGCACACCAAACTAACTATTGCCCGAACCCACCTCCTCTCCACACTCCTTTATGCCTCCCGATATTCTCCTTCCTCAATAAGAGAGAGCTTAATAAACTTTCTACTACCTACAATCACATAGCCAGATTCATAACTGGAATGCCCTATCGCACCCATCACTGCCTAAATCTAAGGTCTCTAGAATGGCTGGAACTGCCTAATATTCTCAAACTCAACCAGCTAACTGAGGCTTTTAAAATTATCAACCATCCAGACAAAACCCCCTCACTGAACAAAATACTCACCCCGTACTCCAACCTTAAGTCCCTCAGGTCTTCCAAAAGTCTACAAGTACTGACCATTAAATCTAACAACGCCGGTGGTGAAGCACTATATGCCAATTCCATTGGCAAATCCTGGAATGCCCTTCCAAACAACCTAAGACTTATGTCCTCTCAGTACCAATTTAAAATACATCTCAGAGCACACCTGAAATCCCAATGGTTATGCCCTTGCTCCAATCCAGACTAAGAGCTATTGTCCCTGCCTCACCTAGGCTTCTCTCAGCCTCCACCTAACCCAAAAACCCAAGAGTCCACTATTTAGCCCTGTTTGTCTGGCTGTTCAAATCTGTACCTCTTTAAATCATTTATATAACTCTTGCTTCTCTTATTTGGCCTTTAAGCGTCAGTGTATTTACTTGTATTTACTTGTTTTAACTTCATCATTGTATTTGTATTTACTAGTATTTACTTGTTTTAACTTCATCATTGTATTTGTTAATCTAACCATGATCTTGGAGCTTTTCTCCTCAGGCCTCCACTGAAAATGGACATGTATCCAGTTGGACTAGCCCGGTCAACAAATGTAAAATAAATAAAATAAAAAAAAAATAAATTTACCTGTAGAAGCAAGGGAGTTGTGTATGCTTTACACTGTCCCTGTGGATTATATTA
Organism: Protopterus annectens; assembly: GCF_019279795.1. Lineage (NCBI taxonomy): Eukaryota > Metazoa > Chordata > Ceratodontiformes > Protopteridae > Protopterus > Protopterus annectens. The sequence goes on along the minus strand of NC_056734.1, from coordinate 881,510,474 downwards.
TATAGGTGAAACTAAAAGAGAGTTTCGTATTAGGTTAGGTGAGCACATTAGAGACATAAGACATAAAAGGGAAAATAAATTTATTGCCACACATTTTAGTGTTTATCATAATAGTGATGCTTCATTTTTAACAGGAACAGTTTTAGAAAGTGTGAAATGTCTTTGTAATGATGAAAATGCTTTGAAATATAACTTACAATATAAGGAAAGTATTTTTATTTTGAAATATAATACAATGACACCCTGTGGACTGAATGATGAAATAAACTGGAGGTGTCTGCTTTAAAACTTTTTTGAACATAATTGTTTAATTAATTGTTTAATTAATTGCTATGAGTATATATATATATATATCCATTCTTTCAGTGAGAATGTATACTCTTGAAAGGTGGTTACACCAAGGCGCTGGAGAATAAAGAATTTGCTTTTGGATTTGACTTTGGTTCCTGTTTTTCGATTCCTGACTTCTGAAGATTTTGCTGTTTGGTATTGTTTTGGATCAGAGTTGTTTCTATCTGAAGGTGTGTGGAGTGGAGTTTGTGTAATTAGAATAATATCTAGTTTGCAAGTAAATAACAACAGTTTATGAGTTTGAGGAGAAGTTAGAAGGAGCATTGTTGATAAAAAAGGGGAGAAAATGAAATTTTGCAGTGTGAGTTATGTGGGGTGGCAGCTGGAGCATTCCCACTGGGATACTAGGTATGAGTGAAGAGTTTTTTTGAAGATAGAGTAAGTAGAGGTAGCACGAATGTGTGGTGGTAGGGAGTTCTAGAGTTGTGCAAGACTAAAGGATAGAAGGTGTTTGCCTGGGGGGGCGAGCTGGTTTGTATATTTCTAGAAGATTTTGGTTATTGGATCGTAGTACTCTGTCAGGTAGATGCATTTTAAAGGCAGAGGAGAGGGAGGGACAGAGTGAGGGGTTGAGAATGAGCTTGTGTGCTAAAGTGAGTTGGGTATAGATAAGGTGATTAGGTAGTTCTAGCCAGTTTAGTTTATGGAGAGAGGAACAATGGTGAGTGGAGGACTTATGGCTAGTAGCGAACTTGGCAATTTTGTTGTAACAACATGAGAGTTGAGTTTTCAGAGAGGATTGTAGATTAGTTAGGAGTGGAGCTCCATAGAGAAGGGAGGGTATGAGAAAGGATGTAGAGAGGGTGAGTTTAGTGGTGGGTGTAAGATAATGGTTTTGTCGATAGAGCATACCTAGTTTTTGATGTTTTTTTTTTATATTTAGTTGTATGTGGGAATTAAATTTAAGCTGATTGTCAATTAGCACGCTAAGTAGCTTTGTCTCTGATACCAGTTCCAGAGTTGTGTTGTTATGACTAGTGATACAAAATGTGTTTTTGTTGAAAGGGGTGACTTTAGAGGGAGTAAATACCATTAATTTGGTTTTAGAAGCGTTGAGTGCTAAATGATTATTTTTCGTCCATTGTTCAGTGGTTGAAAAAGCATCTTGAGTTAGCTTTAGAAGTAAAGGGACCGAAGTGGCAGAGCAAATAATAGTTGAGTCGTCTGCATATTAGATGATGTTAGGGAATGGGATAGAGTTACAAAAGTCATTAATAAATATGTTAAAGAGGAGGGGACCTAATATGGAACCTTGTGGAACACCAGTTGGTGTATTAAGGAATGAGGAGGTGGCCTTTTTCCATTTTACTGCTTGATATCTGTTGGATAAGTAGCTGGAGAACCAGTTCAGAGAAGAGAGAGATAGGTTAAGCTTAGAGAGTTTAGCTATAAGAAGACTGTGGGAGATAGTATCAAAGGCCTTAGAGAGATCCAGTAGAAGGGTAGAAACAATATGACCAGAGTCTTGGGCTTTGTTTACAGTTTCCAGGAAGGAGAGGAGGGCAGTCATAGTACTGTGGCCTGGTCTGAAACCAAGTTGTGTGGGAGTTAATAGGTCCTTATCAATGAGGTAAGGTAGGAGTTGTAGTTGGATACACTTTTCAAGGAGTTTAGAGATGGGAGACAGGATAGCTATGGGACGAAAATTATTGACATTGTTATTATTGCCTCCTTTATGTAAGGGTATGATAAAGGCCTTTTTCCAAATTTGGGGGACTGTGCCTTCTTGGATAGAACAGTTTATTAAAATACTAATGGGGTAGGCAATTGCTTCGGCAGCTAAGCTGAGGATTTGTGAAGGAATATTGTCAGGAGCATTTGAACCTGGTTTCAGTTTTAGAAGAAGTTTTTTTATGGTAGAGGTGGGTATGGGTTTTAAAGAGAAAAGTGAGGAGTGGGAAGAGGGGGTATTTGGAGGTGGGAGTGATGAGGAGGGAGGGAGAGTGGGATAGGAGGTGGAGGGTGCAGAATGAGAAGATGGGAGAGGGGGTGAACTAGTGGATGGTGGTGGAATGTGAGTGGATGAGGGTGGGGGTAATTTGGATGGTGGTGGAAGGTGAGTGGATGATGGTGGGGGTAATTTGGATGGTGGTGGAAGGTGAGTGGATGAGGGTGGGGGTAATTTGGAGGGAGTGGAGATGTTAGAGAAAGATGAGGTTAATTTGGAAATAGAATCAATGAAGAAAGAGTTAAATTGAGTAGCCAGGTCTATGTCAAGAGCATTTGGGTTTGGGGTGGGGGTGACTGGTTTACTGGGATTTAGGAGAGTGGAGATGCCTTTTCAGAATTTCTGAGGGTTAGTTTTATTGTTGTTTTGGAGTAAGGAGAAGTAATTTTGTCGATCAGTGGTAATCATCTTTTTTACTTTATTTTGGAGTGTTTTGTATTCATTGTAGAGGAGGGGGGTCTTATTTTTCTGGTAGTGTGTCCAGAGTTTGTCTCTGTGTCGCATTGTAGTAAGTGTAGCTTTGGTAAGCCAGGGGGCAGTTTTGGTTTTTATTCTTTTTGTTCTTAGTGGAGCGTGATGGTCTAGGAGGTTTAAGAAGGTAGTGTTGAAATGGGCGACTGCATTATCTAGAGGAAGTGTTTTTAGACTATTCCAATTTATTGCTTTCAGAGAGTTAGAAAAAGCTGTAGGGTTAAAGTTTTTTAGGTTACGAGTAGTAATAACATTATGGGTACGATGAAGAGGTGAAGGGAGGGGGTGTGTAAATGTGGGTAAGTGGTCACTAAGAGGATCAGGAAGAGTACCACTGTTGGAGAAGTAATGGGGGTGAGAAACTAAGATCCAGTCTAGGATACTGCCACTGGAGGGTTTTTTTGAGGGGCGGGTTATAGAGTTAATGAGCTGAGAGAAGTTGTAGAGGTTAATGTTAAGTGGATTTGAGGGAGACTGAATGGAGACCCAATTGATATTCATGTCTCCTAGGATTATAGTTTCATTGCCGATGTTATTGGAGAGCCAGGAGAGGATGTCTTCAAGTGTAGAAATGTTATCACCTGGGGGAATATAAAGGGAGGCTATACATATATGCTTGTGTTTGTTGATTTGAAGTAACGTTAGTAGTAATTCTGCGTTATTAAAGTGGGGAGTGGGTTTATTATAGGGAGTAACTGATAGTGAGGATGAGTATAGGAGAGCCACACCACCCCCCTTTTTATGAGACCTGTCTTTTCTAATGATAGAATAGTTTGGTGGGATTATTTCAGAGTCTTTTATATGGGGTTTTAACCATGTTTCAGAGATGGATAGGATGTCAGGTCACTTGACAATGTACCTGATTTTGGAAAGTGATCTTAAACCCACAAGAGGCTATTTTTTGTTTGTTTGTTTGTTTGTCTGTTTTAGGAAAACATGCAATTAATAGTCTCTAATTCCCTTTTAAGGTCTAAAAAATCATGCATGTATGTAGACCAGCTCTCATATTAAAATACATAGGGGATGTTAGGATATTATACTTTAGACATAAACTATGTTGATGGTCAAAAAAAAAACACTGACACACTTTACAACATATTTCTTGATCCACTCAAAGATGATTTTTTTAGAGTCTTTTTGGGGGCAGACATTGGCAAATGAATGATAGTGGAGTCTCTACAATAGTGGATATTGGGAAGTGGTATTACTAAAGCATGCTTAAAGTCATAGAAAATTATGTCAGTATTAAGAAAAGAGTTACATTTATAGTTACATTTTCTTGATAGGATTGAGCTAACTAGACACTGAATTTTATGATGGGTATAATGAACGTTAGGGTTGGTGGTGGTACCGCGGTGATGCAGGGTAGCCTTGTCACCTCACAGCAAGAGGTTCTTCTATTCGATTCTTGGCTGAAGCACCTTCTGTGTGGAGTCTGCATATCCTCCCCATGGTCGAGTGGCATTCGAAAGACATGCATGAATGGGTTTGCCTTCGTTGAAGGTTGGGCATTGGGTTGGCAGCGCGGCACCATAAAAATATACTGCCAATCATTAGCAGACCGGAGTTCTGCTGTGGCGACCCCTAACCGAGAAAAGCCGAAATAAGTTTTTTAAAGAATGAATGGTAGGGTTATACCTGCAGTCTATCGTATTCAAAAGTTGTTTAGCCATTCTTTACCTGATAACCTTGATATAGAAAGTTGGGTAGTCAAGTAGTTTGTGCAAAGATGTCATGGAAGTTGTTGAGGTAATGTATTGTAGTATGGGAGAGGCTACTTTCTCCAAGATAGCCAACACATTACACCAGAACAGGCTGAACCCAAACAAAAGTTCAAGAAAGACAAATAAGTGAAATTCAGATACAATGTAGTTTAAAATCAGCATAATAACACTGAAACAAAAATAAACCATTACACACTGAAACCAAACAAATGCTGAACAGAGAAAAATGAATGAAACTCAGATAAAAAGTATTTTAAAATAAGCAGAATGGCAACTACTTTAAGTACAGTAACAGATTGCAAAAAACAAATTCCATGTCTTTGTAAACACCAGAAACACTTTTAAGCTTCTCAGAGTCTGTACAGAGCAACAACACTCTGCAGTCTTACTGAAATATAGCAAGGAGAGTAGTTAAACAGAGTATAAAGTGAACAAGAAAAAAAAAGGAATCAGTGGAAAACAGATATAAATTCAAACCAATAATGCAGAGCTAACTAAGAAAAACAGCAACTAATCATTTCTTCATGTTATCATAGATGCTCAGCATTCGTTTCATTTCAAAGGAAAGACAAAACATGACTCCAGGTTATATTTTCTATAATCCTCACAAGACATTCAAAATTACACATAGCATCACATTTTAAACCATGGACAAGGAAGAAGGTTGACACATGCTTTGTTTTATTCTATAGTATGTGATTTCAAGCATATGATGAGTGCAGAATGAGTAACTACACCACCGGATGGCAATTCTTATTGTTTTCAAGAAGCCTGGCATGACTGCCAAATGGCATTTAAATGAATGTGTCATCCTCATAGTATTGCGTCCATACTTACTAGTAATGACAATAAGACACCCGATGAAATGTTTGTATGTTGTTAAAGATTATCTTATTGATTAAAGTTTTTTTATATCCTTCTGGTTTATTTTCTAAGCCTAGTTCATAGGTTCATAGGTTCATTGGTTCATAGGATGGTACTCGGCTATCGGCCCTAGGGCCTATACAAGCCTAGCCATAACATTTCCTTGGCTATTTCTTCCCACAATATTTACTTTGGAATCCAATAGAATTATTTATAGTTTTGTTAAAGTTTCTCTTATAGCAAGCAACTTCTATCATTGAAAGTGGATAGACAAGATGAGCACTAGATTTGCAAAATTCTGCTACTCCTCTGGGATATGCAATGTCTAATTAAAAGACTGTTTTGAAATTCCATCTGAGGCCAATCATTTCATACTGTTTTAAGAAATATAACAAACTTGCTACATGGAATAAAGTTACATTTGTTTATATCTGTTGTCTCCTATTGGACTGCCTGGATTGAGTACTGAACTAGCACTGTCTATATGGTATCACAGCTGCAGATGAAACTCGTGACATACTTGAGGGCGATGGTAAGGATAGAAAAACATTACATTAGAGCACCATTTGTTCTCACAGCAAGGATTTTATACTTTGTTGCTATTCCTGAAAGTGTTAGGAATGCAATGATGTCACATGTGCATATGTATAATTCTGTAGAAATTTGTAAGAAATGTTAATACAAAAAATAAATACAGAAATAAAAATAAAAGCAGAGTTCATTTTAAAATACAAAATATTGCATTCTGTGGGGTTAATTTGATTTAGAATGGTCTGTGTGCCATTTCATGTATTTTTTTAAGATTTGCACAATCTCTGATTGATTTGCTGTTAATTGTGGCTGACGTAGCAGGCTGTCACTCCTTTTAAGGCAGCAGTGCCGATTGCCATTGTTTCATAGAACGCTAATAAAAAAAATAAAAAATAAAAATACTGGATTCTGTTTTTGTAAATTTTGTGAAAATGTTTAGCTATTTTGAATAGTTAGTATTTCTGTATGAGTAAGGAATATTAACCAGTCAGAGAAAATTGCTGCAGGTAACATAGACCTCACATTCAGTGTCAGATACCTTTTTACACACTGACTTTAAACTCTAGTATAATGCCATAATTTTGAATAGTCATTAGGAGGAGAAAACTCCCAAGCACAAATTTATTCATACCTTTCAAACTCTAAGTGCAAAAAAATCTGGACAAAGCCAAAAAAATAATAAGGGGAAGTCTACCCAAAAATTATAATGTTAAATATCATCTCATAAATGCCGAAAGTTGCTAGAATAACAGATTATGTGTTAGCATGCATTTGCTGATACAGTTGCTCCAGCAACAAATTTTCTGGTGAACAGACCAAATATATGAGGCAAAACTCTGGACATTTTGTGAAAATCAGGACAGTTGAATTTATTTTATTTATCTGTTTATACTTTTCTGACCAAGTTAGTTCTCTAAAAAAAAGATCATTAATAACTCCAGAAATACATTCCACAACTCAAATGCTTTACATAAACTCCATTAAAATAAAAACAACTAAAAAAGAAATAAAAACTGATATCAGGATTATGGCACAAACTAAACACACTTTATACTAAGAAAAGCAATAAACTGAAACATAAGCACATTAGCTGACTAAGAATGGTAAAAAAAATCCAAGAAGATAAAAAAAAAAAAAATAAGTTACTGATGAAAGAAAAACCTCACAATGAAGGAGTATAGGAAGTTGTAGGATGCAATTAACAGGAAGACAAGAGCACCAGTCACCATAGCAACAGGAATCAAACATCAGACACAATAATCTAGGAGTCAACTAACATAAACAGGTACACACACACACACACACACACACACACACACACACACACACACACACACACACACACACACACAGAAAAGCATTAGCAAAGCATTATCATGCATTGTTGACTTAAGAAGTAACTTTGGAGGTGCAATAAAATAAAAGTAAAGCACTGTACAGATATAAATGTATATTAAAACATAAAACACACAAGTGCTATAAAATCTTGACTAATTAAATGTAAAAATCATTCTATCAGCTAAACCAACTTAAGAAGAAGACAAGCTGTAGTTCTTTTATATATTTTTTAGTTCTTAGAGTTGCTACTAGAATGACTACTCATGAGAATATCTTTAAATCTGTGTTAAGTGGAAACATTATATACTGTTTGTGAAATACTATGCTGTCGATAATCAAGTCTCATCATCTGGGCTCATTCACTATGAAATGGGATGAAGTAACAGCCAGAGAGATTGAAACAAAGTTAAGAAAAGCCTCTAATTAGAAAACCCCAGGCCCGGATGCAGAACCTAACTTTTGGTTAAAAGTATTAACATCTTTGCATGAAGATTTAGCCATGAGTATAACTATTTATATGCACACCCCGAATAGATACCAACCTGGCTAATAACAGGAAAAACAATGTTCCTGCATAAGAGTGAACTTGCAAGCTACCCTAAAAATAATAGACCAATAGCTTGCCTTCTGACGACATATAAACAGGAATTGATGCCGACAAAGCTTATAGCCATTTAGAAGAAAACTCAATTATGCAGTAGAACAAAAAGGCAATAAAAGAAAGGCATATGGAACAAAAGATCATGTGTTGTTAAATAAAGTCATAGTGGAGAACTTTAAAAAGGGGAAGAATCTATGTATGGAGTGGATTGACTACAAAAAAGCATTTGATAGTACCCCACATTTGTGGATAAAAGAGTGCTTAAAATGTATATAATACACCCTACACTGATCAACTGCATTACAGTGACCATGAAACAGTGGCAGACCACTTTGCAACTAAGCCATGATAAAGGAGAAATTATTATCCCAGGGACAAAATTTCAATGGGAGATATTCCAGGGTGACTCTCTGTCACCGCTGCTCTTCTGCCTTGCCCTTAACCCATTAAGCTGTCTACTTAACAGCTTTGGCCATGGCTATAATTTGGCTCCTAGAAAACAGCAAAGTATAAAGACTTATCATCTTCTCTTTGTCAATGATTTAAAACTGTATAGCTCATCTAATGAGGAATTGAAAGTTGTCAAAACTTTTTGAGATGATATAAGAATGTCATTTCGTCTTGATAAATGTGCAAAAGCAACCTTTAAAGCAGGAAAACTGCAGCACAATGAATACATCAGTTTGGGGCAAGAATGTGATATAAAAGAACTGGAGCAAGAGGGAGTGTATACATATTTGGGAACTAATGAAGGATCAACAATAAAATATGAACAAATGCAAATAAAAGTTAGTAAGGAATACTTTACAAGACTTAAATTAATCCTGAAAACATCATTGACTTCTACGAACAAAATCCAAGCTATAAACCAATTTGCTCTTCCTGTCCTAACTTATAGTTTTGGACTGATTGACTGGCCCCAAAACATGCTGCATATAATAGAAAGGGAAACCAGAAGAATGCTTCATGCTCACTAAATGATTTATAAAAATCAGTGCATAACAAGATTATATATTCCCTGTTCCAAAGGAGGGATGGGCCTCCTTGAAATTGATTAGATGTATAGACCTGCAATCATGGGACTCCACACATATCTGCTGACTTCACAAGACCCAAATGTAGTGAACATTTTGAAACATGAGGAGAATAAATCAAGATGATGTCCATGCTTAATCTAGCAGAAGCATATCGGTGTCAAGCAGGAATGGAAATCAAACCTGAAGTAGATAAAAATCAGGCAGCAACTGATTGTGCCAAAAAACAAAAGAAAGAATATAAGGTGAAGGACCAGGTGAAAAGGCAATAAATGTGGAAAATGCATAAATATAGTATAGAAAACTTCTGGAAGAACCTCATGTTGATCAAGAATGATGGTTAAGGAGAGGCAAATTCAAACCAAGAGATGAAAGGTTAATATTGGTGGCCCAAGATAGTCGGCTATGTACATGCTGGTTTACAAAGTCCATTGAACATGTGGGAGAAACAGACAAATGTAGTTTTTTTAAAACTGAATTGGAAACAGTTGCACACCTCGTTGCTGGTTGTGACATACTAATGGCAGAAGGACTGATTACTGAAAGGCATAATAATATGGCAAGACTGTTGCACTGGGGATTGTCCAAACATTATGGTACTGAAGTAGCTGAAAAATACTGGAAGCATGAGCCACAAAGCATCATAGAAAACGATGAAGTTTACATCACATGGGATCACCCATTACCAACAGTTCAAAAGATAGATACTAGAAAACTGGATATAATGGTCCATGAAAAGAAGACAGAAGTAACATTGATCATTAAAATCGCCACACCCAGTGATTACAGTGTCTCGCATACAGAAAAACACAAAGTCATAAAATATCAGGATCTGCAGGCAGAAACGAGAATGTGGAAGAAAGATACCCAAATTCTTCCAATAGTGGTAGGAACAAAGGGTCTTATAAAAAAGAATCTACAGTCGTATTTAGATGTGTTAGCAATCCATGTAACCCCATACAAATTGCAGAAGGAGTGATTACTTGGCACATTGCAGGTGTTGCAAAGAGTAATTTTGGCTGACATGATTGAAACAATACTAATTTCATTAACTTTAATTGTAATTTGACTTAGCAATGGGGTCCATTCTCGTCATGGTATTAGAAATCCAAAAGATTCGGAGAAATTGAAAAAAGAGGTATAGGCTAGACAACAATATATCTCTGTAGCTTTGGCTTGAAGTCTGAGGTTCAGCTGTTTCTTAATTCCAAACCATGCATACTATTTCTTGCAACAGTAGCTTTATTACACATAAATCTGGTAAAATTGTCATTATCAAATACAAAATAGAGACGCCTGTTTTACTAAAAATGAATGACTGTATGGTGATCCTAGGATAACTCTGTCTCAGAATGTACTTGAAGGGCTGCTGCTGAAGTATTGCATAGTATCAGCACCTGTCTACAAGCAGAACTGCACACAGGTAAATAACATTTTGGCAGACTGATCCCACATCATGCCAAAGTTCCAGACAATTAAACATTTATATACTTGTTCAACAACTGCATTAATAAAGGTGGAGAAACAATTTCACATTAAAATGCAAATCATATTGTTTGCTGACAATTAAATGTAAAATTCAATCTAAAAATATACATTAAGTCCATTTTCTAACTTGGGGTATGCACATTACAGCTATTACTTATTTATTTAGTTAGTTATTTGTTTGACATTTGATGAACAGGTTAGTCCAACTGGGCAGGTGCCCTTTCTAGCAGAGACCTGAGGAGAAAATCTCCAAAAAAAATTATGATAATTCAGTAGAAATTAAGTAAAAAAAAATTAAAGTACAGCGATGTTAACATTCAATTGTATTCAAAACAGAAGTATTTACACTACTTATACCATGTTACATACTTAATAAAGAAAAAGAATACTAGAGAACTTGTGTCAGAACAGTAGTTCAGCTTAATGCAGTGTGACAGTAAAGTTATAGGGGCCTTGCTGTTTCATTACATATGAAGGGAAGGAGAAGTTAAATTAGAAGGAGAGTCGAGAGATAAGCCAGAAGGTAGAAAGGAATAGATTAGTGTTAAGGCAAAGGGTGCGGAAAGGTTTATCAAGTAGGGTCAGAGCAGGGCCAAGTCCTAGACTTGAATACATAGTCTTTTAGAGTTTTTCTGAAGCAGGTGGTGTTGGTGACTGCTCTTAAGTATGGTGGTAGCTTATTCCAAGCAGTGGCTACTGAGTGGTTATAGAGAGGTTTACCTGTGGTTTTGTTAGGCTTGTAGATTTGCAACATGTGTTGTTCGGAGCTGCGGAGAGTGCTGTGATGGATGTAAGGAGAGATGAGAGTTGAGCAGCAGGACAAGAGTGGGGCTTATTAAGGATGGAATATGTTAAGATATCACCATGTGATCCTTTCAGTCTCGTGCCTTATAACATCACTGAAAATGTATCAATATCTGTACCATGCAGACGCTTTTACCTAGTACCAAGCAAATGTAGTTTTCCAGCCTTAAAGGTAGTGAATATTTTACTTAAAGAAGAACAAAATACACAAAGGGAAAACTAATTGTACAAGAATGATTATTTTTGATATCAGCATACAAATTATTAAACAAGACTGTTGTCAAAATTTGTTATATAAGATACATGTCAAAGATCCCTTTCCATTTTATTAAAAGTAAAATAAGATTCAAGCTGGTATTGCTTGTTTAAGTCATGATTTATTAAGTTAAGACAAAAGAAGGGTGGTTGTGTCCTGATGAAGTTCTGAGAAGGGTGAAAGCACTCATCTCACACATCCCTTTGTTTTAACTTAATAAACCATGGTTTAAACAAGCAATACCAGTGTAAATACTGTTATTTCATTTTTAATGAAATAAAATGCAAAGTGATCTGTGACACTGATATAAGAAATGTTGACAAAGTTCTGTTTTAATAATCTGTATGCCGATATCAAAAATGTTTCTTCCTGTACAATTAGTTTTCCCTTTTTGTGTTTAATATTTGTGCTGCAAACAACCATTGAGCCTTGCTACATACTTTGTTCATGACACTGAAAATAAATACAGCATTTTTTTAACAACTGAGGAATCCTTTTCATTTTAAGTTTAAAATGAAAAACTGAGTATGTTATTTAAACTGCAGAACATGTTTTTTGTGATATGCAACAGTAATAGCAAACTCATTCAAATTAATTAGAAAGACAAGAACTAAACTCTGACCAAGCCAAGAATGGTTATTATAAAGAATCTACAGCTGAAGGGTAAAGACTTGCATTTTGCAAATCACTGTCTTGCCACTGTAATATAGTGTGCTGTCTAATACTAGAAATGTTGTTTAACAGTTTCTTTTTTATTTTCCCTTCCTGTAAAAAGGCTGTCTCTGTTTAATCCATGGGAAAATATGATTTAGTGCAGTAACGGCAAATAAACCTCTGTGATAGAAATGCATTTTAAGCCTCAGCTGGAAGTGACAGCTGTCATAAACATGAATTCAGCAGAGAAATGACTGTAAAAATATAGAGTACAACATTAAATATTGCTGTGTTACAAATTTATTTTTTCTGATTCTCACCTAGGGTTCCTAGCATTGCATGTCTGAATATTTCTATACAAGATGTGCTTCGAAGAATCTGTATAGAGCTCATTGCATAAATTTTGTTATAGGAACTCAGGCAGAAAAAATGTATGAAAAGTAAGTGATGCGCAAATGTCACTTGTCATGACTGTTATTCAGTTTTTATTATTTATTCGTAGGGAGCAACTGAATGTGCTGTGCATGAAAGGATAAAGGGTGCATTTTCTTTCTTAAGCAATCTGATTTAGTAGAAGTTGCTATATAGTTTTTAAGTGCTTTACTTTTGTCTATTTTAAGGATACATAGTGTATAGTTACTCAGTTGCGAAAATGTAGCATGACACAGACAGACAAACAGACATGCCATGCAGAGAGAGACCAGTTAGGGAAATAGATGGCATTGTAATGGCATACTTGGTGCAATTTATAAACTATGCAAAACTGGACACAAAGGAAGGAGACAGATGTTACATATAACTGAAATTTGCATTTGTTTCTACTTCTTTTGTGATTATCCAGTACAATATAATTATGTCAAAAGGGGTATTAATCAAATATGGTGAAATATTAGATGTGCAAATATACTCACAGGCACATACTTACATGCAAAAACATTCATATCCACGCACAGAAAAAAAAAAAAAAAAAAAACTCTTCTATATTGACTGCTGTCAACTGTTGTTTAAAAGTAGCATACAGAAGTATTGTTCTTGTAAAGCAAGGACTCGCATCTCAAGTAAGTACATTGATTTGATAACAAAATTTTCACTGTACCCGAAGATCGTTTGAGTGCTGTGATCCCAAAAGATTATCTTTTTGCTGTCAGCAGTGATGGATCTGTCTGCACTAGTCATGTGTGTGTGTGTGTGTGTGTGTGTGTGTGTGTGTGTGTGTGTGTGTGTGTGTGTGTGTGTGTGTGTGTGTGTGTGTGTGTGTATTTGTGTGCGTATGAGTTAGACAGACCCAGAAGGAAATGTGGCCATGTCTTGCCATGTCTTGTGTCTGCAGATGTATCTGTGCTGCCAGTTTATAAAAGGGTACTGAATCTGCACCTTTGACTGCTGAGGATGGGGTTGTGGGATGTAATTATACCACTTCCAGAAATTTGTGGACCTGGACACAATTACCAATATTAAGTGATATTGATAGGATTCCTGAGATTAACAAAAGTTTCAAGGCTATTGTAGTCTCTTGACCATGTATGTCTTATCAATTCCCACCCTCAGGCTTTATCTTCTTTCTCAAGAAGGTACAGACCAATTAGTCCAAGAGTAAATTTGGGAGCATTCATCTAGTCTTTCAGGTTTAGTTTGAAGTATTAAATCACATTGTTTAACCATTTTCTACAGATGCGTGAGGTGCTGGGTGATGAATTTATCTCTCCATCACATTGTGTAATCTATGGATAAAGGTTCAGATCCCTGCATCTAGTGTTTCCTGATCTATTTGTCTTATTGTGTTATTCAAGGTCAATAGTCAACTGACCTCCAATATTGCAGTAATGAAGTTGCAGACTACCTTTCAGAAGTCTGTAAGACACAGTGTACATGGACAGGTCTTTCATTCTGTCTGTACATAGGTGATGTCTCAATGGCAGAGCCATTAGTGGTCCAAGAAAAGAAGACAAAAGTAGCATTGATGATTGAAATCACCACACCTAGTGACTACAGTGTGTTACGTACAGAGAGACACAAAGTCATAAAATACCTTGATCTGCAGGCAGAAACAAGATCCCTCTGGAAGAAAGATACCCAGACAGTTCCAATAGTAGTAGGAGCAACTGGTCTTATAAAAAAGAATTTACAATTGTATTTAGATATGTTACCAATTCATGTAACACCGTACGAATTACAGAAGGAGTCATTACTGGGCACATTGCGGGTGCTGCGAAGAGCATTTTTGGCTAACATCAAAGAGTGAGACAATACAAATTTCATGAACTTTAATCGTACTTTGACTTAGGAATGGAGTCCATTCCCGTCATGATATTAGAAACCCAAAACACTTGGAGAAATTAAAAAGCAGAGCTGCATGGAAATGCGGCAATCCAGGCAAGTGGCAAATGCTAATTAGCTCTATGCTCTCCCCTAAAAATGCTAGCTGTTCCCAATTTAGGCTGCATACTAATTCAGGGAATTGTTCAGCTTTGTAAATTATCACTGCTGAAGATAGGACTAAACACCATCAAAAGATGGTGGTTACTTATGGTTACTTATTCATACCTATGGAAGCAGTCATAGTGTAAGTAGGTTCATAGAAGACCTGGAATTTAGGTTGAGTTAGTGTGTATATGGGTGTGCACACATGTATGTAATGACATGAGTAGAGTTTGATGAAAATATGTGTGTGTGTGTGTGTGTGTGTGTGTGTGTGTGTGTGTGTGTGTGTGTGTGTGTGTGTGTGTGCGTGTGTGTGTGTGTGTGTGTGTGTGTGTGTGTGTGTGTGTGTGTGTGTGTGTGTGTGTGTGTGTGTGTGTGTGTGTGTGTGTGCATCTGTAGAGGGGTGAGTTTGCTAATGCAATGCATGAGATACTATGGAAAACCCAGCCACAGTGTGACAGTGCTAGTGTTAAAAGTGATAAAGAGAATGCTAATGAGCCAATAGTGATGTCTTATTCATTGAGGACATAGGCATCTCCAAATTCTACTGCATAAATATGTTCTACCTATGGTAAGCAATTTACTTGAGTGTTGAAAATCTTTCTGAATCCTTGGCAGTTGTTTTTATAATAAATGTAATATAAGTATATGTTCCAGCTTAACTGGAGATAGATATATTAGGGGAGTCATGCATGTCATCAGAATGTTAGTGAATACCAGACCCAACATATGCTGGCCTCTACTGGGTCTACTAATGCTTTGGTTCAGGGAATTCTTATTTATCAAATACAGAAATCTCTGGCGTATTCTGTATTAGAGACATAGGTGTTGCAGTATTTGCCTGGTACTTGAATTCAACTAGGATTATGTAACTTAAAGGGATTTCTTCTAAAGCTTCCTGGAAATTAACATGATGATCTAGAGGTATGGCAGATCTTTAGCATGTCATAAGCCGGTGTAATATTTTACTGTGGTAAACTGAAGTTTTAAGACTTTGATTTGTGGGTCTCCAGATATCAGTCTAGTTGAGATGCAGGTCTTGACAATTATGGAGACATCATTATAGTTTCCACTATGGCTAATGCATGGAAAACTCAAAATTCATCTATGGAGGTATGTCATCTTTCTGTTTAAACAATGTCTCTGTAAATAATCATGCATATGCACGTTAAAGATGCAGGAGCACATCATGCTTAGACAATTTGTTATTGTGACTGCTGGTGTAGAAAAGAGCCACCTTAATGTGGTTCAATCTGGGGTTTGAAGAAATTGCTAAGTTTGCATGTCAGTTAGATGGATTGTCCTAAAAAAAGGCATTATGGGAGTAGAAAGGCTTTTTGCAAGAATGTAGAAATCTTTGTGTGAGTGATGAAGGCCATCACTTGTATAAAAAAGTAGGACTATCTATTTGCCCATCCTAGGATGATATATACTGGAGACCCCTGGAATGACACCAGCTAATAAGCCAATTGTTAAAGCTAATTATCATCTCTTTATACTTGGGCATCATTATTTGAGAATGAAGGATTCCGCTCAGGGCTGGTGTCCTCTTCCATCTGCATCCATCGCATGCCTAGAGAGTTCCATCATGCCAGCCTGCATGTCCTTCAGAGTTTTATATCCCCAGTCATTCATGATTACATTGCCCACCAGTACCATGTTGTACTCATACCTGTCTCAAGAAAGTGTCCTGACAGCCTTTGTAATGACTGTAATCCTGTCACATAACCTGACAGTAATGCTAGTCTGGTCCAGTCTGTTGAGTGAAGAGTCATTATGCCTAACAACTGAGTCACAGAATTCCAAAACATTCATCAGAAGGTCATTTTGCATTACATGACTGGGGTAACTGTCATATTGGTGACGTCCTGTAGATGTGTAAGGAGTAGTTGAGTTGAGGAACATCCGGTGAGGGCTGCTACAACAAGATCTAGGAGGTTTTGATAGGGATTTTTCATGGAATTAGTGTATAACATTTCAGTGTGTTCTATTTGTAAATGTGGCAGTGGTTGAGAAGAGAGTGTGCCTGTGTGATGCTCAATGTGTTCCTGAGAGGGATGCCACCATATTAGCTTAGAATTTACACCTCTAACAGATAGTGCCTCCTGTATTAAGTTGGAGTTCATTATCAGTGAGCATGCTGCAGTTACTGCAAGTGGTACAAGCCAGGTGATGGAAAGAAAGCAGGTTTACTGGGGGCTGTATTATATTCTCGAAAGCCAATGATATCGAAGCTGATATTGTCGACAAGAGAATAGCAAAAGCGCACAACATCGAACGTGTAAACGGAAATCTCCGTAAAGGGAGACTTCAATTTACTGCAATGTAGTGCAGTCTCGGAGTTGGTATATTTAAGTAGTGGGGGGCGTGGGGGGTGCAGTCCCCTATGTGGGTGCTGCAGGGAGGCTTGCCCCGCTGCTTAATCCCATTAGGGTACTTTTTTCTTTTTCTTTCTTTCTTTTTTTTTGTTGTTGTTTTTATAAGTTCAATGTTTGAAGACTTCGACCATATGGTGTCGACCATATGGTGTTCGATGTTTTCAACCATTGATCTTATAATATAGACCCGGTTTACTGGCCCTCCATAATGTCCAGTGGTTTAAGTCCTATCTGACTAAGTTCTCAAGGAAGCTAAAGGAGGGGAAGGGGACAGCAAGTGGGGGAGTATTATCAGAATAGTATTACTGGTGTCATTAAAGTAATACACAGTATGCTAATGCTCCAGAGTTGCAGAGTTAGAAGCAAATTAGAGCTGCCAAGCTAAGACACGCACAGGCTAAGGTTGCCCTAAGTGCAAATAAAAAGCTGACAAACCAGGGAAACATTGATGGTGGGCAGAACTAATCTAAGGGAAAAAATGAAAATGTTCTCACTGTTTACAATCCATCTACAACTACAGTCATTCTGTGCACAGCACAGCTCAGCATTCATTTGCAATATAGATGTCAATTAAATAAAACAAATGAAGTAAGATAACAAACCAGCAAACAACTCTGCAAATTCTGCTCAGACACTTAGAATATGACAGCATTTTTCTTACAGAAATAACTGCAACATTTTCCAAGATAAGCCCAATACCTGGATAAAGGAACTGCTTTAATTAAAGAGCAAAATAATGCAGTTACAGTTTGAGTGCTATAAAACAGTAACAACAGAAATTGCAAAATAGCACAATACAGAGTAAAACAGCTTTTGATAAAATGGTTTGCCAATATTGAAAAAAAAAAACATTAGTCTAGGTTGAAAATATCCCTAAACCAATGCACTGAGGTGCACCTTCAAAGAAGTCCAGCCAGAAAGGCCCATGCATAAGCTTCTTATCTGCGGTCCCAGTGAACATTTACTATGTCACATCAACCTTGGTCTGTGGTTTCTTCATTGAATAACTTTACTGGACAGAGGTCTAAAGGTCTGTCACTTTGGATGTTGATCATCTGCCATGATGGATAACAGCTTGGCAGGGATGTCATGATTCTTGCAGTGTCTGCCTGCACTGCACATATGAATGTATACTCTGTCTCTGGACTACCTTTATGCACCATATATGCCTGATATGAGTCAAATAAATGTTGATTTGCATCTATAATAGCTACATTAGCATGGGTTTGTGTGTGCATGTGTGCAAGTACATGAATATATTTGTTTTTCTGACTATACATTTGTGTGCTTGTATGTGCATGAGTGTGTATACTTCCATTTCTGCATGTATACATGCATGTGTTTGCATTTGTGTGTTTGTGAGTCTGTGCTTGTTTCATGCATGCATGTGTGAGTGCGTATATGTGGGCATATATATTTGAATGTGTGTGTTGTGTATACATGCATGTGTCCATAATTGTGAGTGTGTGTGTGTGTGTGTGTGTGTGTGTGTGTGTGTGTGTGTGTGTGTGTGTGTGTGTGTGTGTGTGTGTGTGTGTGGACAGGAATGCTACAGAATCCTGAAAGCCCAAAATCCTGAAGACCAAAATCCTGAGACCAAAATCCTGAAAGTTCAAAATACTGAACTCAAAATACTTAAAACTCAAAATCCTTAAAACACACAAGATACCAACACTCACTATATTCCAGCACAAGTACATACAGAATCATATTACCCTTCACCTATATGCAGGGGGAAAGCCCCCCTGCAACTCCCATCTAGAAGGGCTGCACCCCCCACACCCCCTGCTATTTAAATATATCACCTCTGAGATTGCACTTCACTACACTGCAATCTTGGAGTTGATATATGTAAGTAGTAGGGAGTGTGGGGGGTGCAGGGTGGCTTTCCCCCTGCTTATACTTGGAGTACAGTAATATAGCTTGTGTTTTATTTGTTTCTGTAAGTAATTGTGCTGGAATATTGTGAGTGTTAGTATCCTGTGTGTTTTCAGGATTTTGAGATTTCAGTATTTTGAGTTTTCAGTATTTTGAACTTTCAGGATTTTGGTCTCAGGATTTTGGTCTTCAGGATTTTGGGCTTTCAGGATTCTGTAGCACTCCCATGTGGACATATATGTGTTTGAGATGTAGGAGAAATTATTGCAGTGCATAGATGTGAAGCCATTGTTAGAAAAACAGTGAATTTTTCTGAGCCAGATATGATTTGTGGTATGAATTATTTTATGGACAACTTATGATATTTTACAATTGGAACACCACAAAAAAGTGGAAAAAAACTGAACATTTGGAAAACCTAAAAAAAATAAAAACAAGTCAAAGTACAGCTGGAAAGAATAAATCCAACAGGGCCAATACAGACACTGAAGTGACAGGCAAATGCGAACAACAAAGGGAAAGGGAGAGACAAGAACCGGAAAAGATTAGAATATGGGTTTGATATTCTAAATCTAACCAATCAATTTTTGTCACTTGAATTAATTTTTGTTCTCAAAAAAGGCTATAATTTCATCCCTAGTAATTTAGTTATATTATAAGGCTCAATGTGGATTTCAAGTTGTATGTTAGGAAACTCAGCTTGAATTTTGTGATGTCTCGGGTACCCTGTATTGTGAGAAAAAGTGAACTGTTGAGGAAAAGAAGCACTTTCAACCCTCCTCTAAACAGCACTTTACATAGTTTTCACTAGTCTTTGCAAAAATAGTTTTAGGTACCAGCTCCAAAGGCAACACATGAGAGATAATTTGACTGTACCAGAAAGAGGGGCCTTACAAGATTTTATTGGAAGGAAAGATTTGAGACTAATGAGGGCAGATAAAGGAGGTATGCCTTTCATTATGAGCATCACTGATTATCAGCAAGCCATCATGGAACTGTTGTGTGATGAGAGAAATTATGTCCAAGTATCCAACACTCTGATTAAAGAGAGTTACCATAACATAGATTTAATATGCCTAGATTAATTCACTCAAGGATACTTAGATCAGAGCACCTACAGTTTTTGACAAGTTGACTATCCAAAATGGCTTCATGTTTTGGGATTCCTAAGGTGCACAAAGATCAGGTCAAGCCTCCTTTCAGACCAATAGTCTCTGCATCTTTTTCCAAGACCGAACCAATTTCTATCTGGTTGGATCAACAGTTGAATCTCATTGTCCAAAATGTGAGATTTTATTTGCATGATTCTTGGCACTTGCTTGAATTGTTCAGGGAACAGGTGCAATTCAATGGGAAATTTTATTTTGCCTCTCTAGATGTCACTTCTTTATATACAGTCATTGGTCAGGAAACTGGCATTGATTTTTTGAGGGAATATTTAGTCAACAACTCTAATTTTGTTGGTGACAAAGTCAACACCATTTGCCTGTTAGTGGAGATGGTGATAGATAATTGTTTTCCATTTTGGTAAGAAATATTTCAAACAAAAGATGGGTGTGGCAATAGGGGCAAGAGTGGCCCCCATATTTGCCAATACTGTCATGTCCACTAGAGAACACAAACTATCTGGTAAGACTTTGTTTAAGAGAAGATTAATTGATAATACAATTCTTTTGTGGTAAGGAAGTTGAGATGAATTTTGGACTTTTGTAGATTATTTGAATAATGCCCCTTCTTTCCTAAGATTTATTGTAGGAGGATTTGGAGACTGCTTGAATTATCTAGACATTCCGTTGTCATTTGATGTCCAGACTGATCTTTTTGTCAGCAAAATTTTTAGAAAAGAGTTTTACTAATCAATACTTGCATTCTGGTGATCTCCATCCACACCACATGAAAAGCAATGTGGACAAAGGTAATTTTATTTGGTTGAGTAGATTGACTTCAGGCAATGGCATATTTACTGAAGAAGTGATTTTGCTCAAGAAGTTATTCATGGAGAGAAGTTACAGTGAACTTTGGTTAGCCCGAATAGAACTTGACATAGAGAATTTAGGGACCAGTGTTGCATGTCCAGTATTGAGTTATGGTGATTTCCACACACTGACTAAACAATTGTGCTTTATGAAGGTAAGTGGAAGAGACAACAATTATTTTTTGTCTTTCACATTATCCATTTGCCAAGAAATATAGGCAATTAAACAGTATATACAAGAAAATTGGAAAGCTATTTTGGGCAATAAAGATTTGGTGAACGAAAAAGGCAATAGACCAATGTTTTCCTTCAAAACTGTTAACATCAAAATATTATGTAAGAGGAATGAGAAGTTGGAAGTGAAGAAAAAGATTATCACTACCCCAGGGACATTCAAATGTGGACATTGTAAGCAATGCAGTTACATTTGTAACTCTTCCTTTGTCCATTTTACACATTTGAGCATGATTATTTGGGCTGAAGAGAGAGATATGACTGTTCATCCAGCTATGTGGTGTATGCATCCATTTGTGGATTGTGTTGTCATTTTTATATATTCAAAACTATTAGGCATTTAAAAAGAAGAATTTACAAACACTTGGCCATCAAGAAGAAGGATTTCTGTAATGCTGTGGCTAAGCATGCTGCTTTATGCAAAGATTTCAAGAACTTTTCTTTTTTTTTTTTGTTTTAGATTCTGTTTCTGTCAAGGATTTCAGTGGTGATATTAAGACACTACTAGACTGCAAAGAGACACTCTGGAAGATCAGGCTGATTCCCGATCAGCTGCCTGGTCTAAATGAATCTATTAATATTAATTGCTTCTTACTAAGACAATGGATTTGAATATGAGATCATTCTTTCATGGTATTTCATTCACAAATCCATTGTTAATAAGTAATAGTGTTTAACCAAATTCACTTCAATGGATTTCAGTGGATGAACGATTAGTAACCAACAGTATTTTGACTTTGGGACAATGCCCACTTTTAGACTGTTTACATTGATTGTTTTATCACATGATTATTTGAATGTTTTTAAGGGGTGGGTATGTGTTTTACAAACTTTTCTGATGAAGTTCTTGTTGAAATATTAAGGCCAATGAAAGTGCTAAGTAAAAGAGTTTGTGAGTGCTTTCCAGCCGCAGTTTGCCTTGTTTTCAGGTTTTCCAAATTTGCAACACTGCTCCTGCAATGTGACAAACTGTGTTAAGTGTCTTAAAAGGTTATGTAATGCACCTACTTTACATTTACCATTAAACTGGTGCATAACTTTGTTACCTACCAGATGTGACTATTTATGTTTACCAGTTTATAAGACTGTGCACCGCCTGACAGAGAGGTGAGTGGGACTACTAAGTAAAATTAACTCAGTCTTGTTTTATTTTGGTGCTTGTGTATACTTGGTGAAACTGGTAAAGGGATTGCTGAGGAAAATGTTTAATTTTGGTGTAGGTGAAGTACTTGTGCATATATACTCAGGTGATCACTGGGCAAAATATTTTTTATGTGTCATTTTGGTGCCTGTGCATACTTAGACAAACTTCTGATAGGTGTGGCAGATGAAATAGTTAATTTATTTGTCAATGAAGTGCTTGTACATACTTGGCAAACTACTAAAGGGATGGCTGCAGACAAGCACGAGTATAAATACCAGCCATGTTGCTCATTTGATTGCCTTCAGCAGTGAATGAAAAGTTTCCTAATTTAGACACATTCATGTTGTAAAACAAGATGACAAGAAGCAAGGGTTTAAGCAGTAGCATGCGAAGACTACTAGGGCAGCAGGGATGAAGCATTAAACTAGGGACACTAAGAGAATTGCTCATTAAAGCCACAGTTGTTTAAAAACATCTGTTTCTTGTGTTACAAGTTAGTTATGCACAGAAGTTAAAACTACTCTCAGTAGAAGATGCATATCTGCATTATAGTGTATTACAGATGAAGGTAGTATTAACAACAGAAAGTTAAGACCTTTAGGGGGAGACAAGTAATAGAAAATTAAATGCATGGAAATAAAGGGCATCTATGGTTGCTGCTAAAAAGTTGATGGCAAAGCAGGGGAAGCAGACACGTTACATATTAGCAATGAAGGAAAGGAAGATCAACCATTCTCTTAAACAAGACGATGAATGTAAAACTGAAGGAGTTGAATGAAAGACCAAGACTGCAGAACTGGATTGCTGCATGTTTGCATAGTAGGATGCAACTGTTTATGGAAAGGGGAATGATGTCAGGAATTAGGAAAATGGCAGCTGTGCTGGGTCAAGTAGTCTTTTGGAGCATTTGTCTCACACTCAACTGAGGGAATACAAAACATAATGAGCCACTTGGATTAGGGCACAAAGGTGGAAGATGAAGGTGAAAGTCTAACAGATGATTCTGGAAAGGCTGACTAATGGCAGAAAGGCTGCAGTTGAGATTCACTGTAAACAAATGCAAAGTACTGCACTTCTGTCATGACAACCATGGTGTGATGTATCACTAGAATGTGAATGAACTGATAAGGATCCATGTGTGTTAAACACAACTGGAATGGACTATGAAACCCAGAGTGAGAAGACATTAGCTGTAGCAGTCAGAATGTTTGCATATATCTGCATGGAAATAGATTCCAACAACAATGTAGATAACCTTAGACAAACCATATCCTGAGATCTGTATGTAGTTCTGTGCGCCATATAAGGAAAAGGATCTTAGGCTGCTGAAAGGAATCCTAAGAAAACTTGCACAAAAATTATCTTTGAGAGACAGGAATACAACAAGAGGGTAGAAGAGATACAGGTCTTCTCAGCTGAAACTGGATAAGACAGATCCAAAAAGACATTGGCACACAGGATCACATCAGGGAATTAAATGTTAATTATGAAATGAAAGGATGGGAGAGATGGATGGGCACAGACAGGTGATTGTAGAGACCATCTACTCCCTTGGTCACTGAAACTATATTTTCCCAGAGTGGGCTTTGAACTCATGGAATGGGCTACAAGGATGAGGTAGTAAAGAGGGAATTCATTGGCATTCAAAAAAAACATGGGACAGATGGAAAGAGAAAAGTGGAGATGAAAGGGAGGTAGAAAATTAGGTTACTTAAATAGCAGATTAAATATACCTATTATCTCCATCTGCCATTAAGCAGAATTTAACTACTTCTCTATGTCCAAATTAAAGAATGGGAAAGCAAGCGATTTTGCATGACAGCTGCACCTCCCATTTGAGAAACATCACCACTACCTTAATCAACATGGATACACCAACAGTGAAGACAGAGTTGAAAAAGGCAATATTCAGTAAGCTGTTCTTTTATTTAGTGGATAAATGATGTGGTATCTTACTTGCAACTGTATTATCATATGATGTCATTCTCAAAAACAACATATGATGTCATGCTGAATGAATGTGTTGTAATGGAGAAGAACCAAAATACCTGTGCTGCAAAAACAATCATTTCATTGATTATGACAATATATTTGCTTTTAAATATATTTTCTTTTAATATGACTAGCATTGTAAAATGCAATTACATTTATTTTGAGATTTCATGTAGGTTATAATAATGAGTATTAAACTTTGTCCATGTCAGAAAAATAGACTAGAAGAAAAGCTATTATACAATAATATATCAATTCTGTTTCCCTTTATTCCACACTGCACTCCAATCAGAGGGTGCAAAAAAAAAGTATCTCACCCCCAACAAGGATGAAGGCCACATTGAATAAAGGATTACAATTGTTGCATCACTGTTAGCAAACAAAATGCAAAATAATGTATGAATGGAAAGCAACGTCCTGATAATCAAAACATCAGTATAAAGAGTTTTGAAGCACAGTAATTCTTTCTGTACTATGAAGCAGCCCTTCGACATCTCATGTAGCTGCATTACCATCAGTCACAATGACAAAAGTACTAGGAGCACTAACTACATTGTGGTAATGTACTACATAGGACAGGACAAATACAGCATGTCATAGGTTCATAGGTAGGTACTCAGCTATCAGCCCAAGGGCCTATACAAACCTAGCCACAACAATTCCCTGGCTATTTCTTCCTACAATATTTACTTCCCTGGGCCCCTGTCTATCAGAGCAAGTGACGTGATCCCAAGAGTGAATTTCCTATCTCCCATCCAATCGTCAAGGTTCCTTTTGAAGAGGGCCAAAAGAGGCACTCAGCTTGACATGTATTCCAGAGTATGGGGAGTCTCTGGGTCAAGAACCTATCCCCTCCAGTCATAAAATAAACATCCCTGCTGGTTCATATCAGTGCCAAAAGATGGAAACTCGAGTTTGAATTGTGTAATTGCATGATTTTAAAAAGTTACAATGTTGAAATGTTTCATGGTTAAATAATGTTATTACAGAACAGGAATGCACCATGGAAGAGTTTTTGGTAATTCAAGTGTTTGTACACAGTGTGTGGGTGAGAGGAAAGGAATTTTTTAAAGCGCCCATACTACAAATAAAATAGGATTTTTTTACACTGTACTATGGTGTATTGGCTTGAAATAACTATGTATACACTAAAGTCTGTGAAAAAATAAAGCAATATTTCAAATTTCATAAACAAGGTAATAAATAGTTCAAATTAAATGATAATGATTATAAAGAATAGGAAAAGATTTTCAGAATTATCTGTGTTGATGCCACTGCTTTTTTCACTCCCTGTCCATTTTTTTCAGGGTACCGTTGTGCTGGGAGGCTGCACTGTTTCGCTTTTTTGTCATTTTTCATTTCTTCCTGTCTTTGGTCATACGTTTGGATTATTGATGTATTCCAACTTTATTTTTTCCTGTTAAACTTTATATTGTATCTTGGACATTGCAGCATTGCTCCATACAGCTTTTTAACTCTGTAAGGCCATGGGTGTGGGTGTTGGTGTGTGTGAGTCTAAATGGATGCGTGCTCATGCATGCATTTATATGTCTATACCCATGTGAGCTAATTCATGGGTGTGGGGCAATTTGTTATACTCCTACATAATTTAGTGAAATAAAGTGAAAATCATTATACAGACAATTTGATAATGGACTTTTTTGAGCTGCATGTATCAGCAAACAGTGTGTCTACTGAAAATTAAGGATGCATTGTCATGACTTGCTTAAAATTATAAAGGTAAGATTACAGGGTAATGCACTCCTCACAAACAGAAACTGCAGTACTGCAGCAGCTGCATGTTTAAAATATGCAGCTGCAAAGTTGTTGATTGACTTCCAGAAGATGCATAGAATGCTATACATATTAAACATAACAAATGCACAGATATCTCTCTTTCTCTCTCTCTCTCTCTATATATATATATATATATATGGGTTCATGTCAGTACACCGACAAGCGGAACATCGACAGTCACTCCACCGACATGTGAAATAATCGAAACCGCAAACACGGACATTTAACAGGTAAGAGTTTTAATTTCGCTAATCATGCCTACCATGTTTTAGTAAGTGTGGCAGTGTTATGCATGTGTGGTAGGCATGATGTCGGTGGAGTGACTGTCGATGTTCCGCTTGTCGGTGTACTGACATGAACCCTTATATATATATATATATATATATATATATATATATATATATATATATATATACACATAAAGAGCTATGGATCAACTTCAGAAGCTGGATGTTTCAAAACTAAAGTTCTATGACTGTTTTTTGCAGTGAATGCCACTGTGCATTCAGTCATAGGAGGTCAATGTTAAGACTAGAGATTGTGGTACAGTGCGGATTGGCAAATTTACCTTTTTCCTCACTGTAGTGTGATCTCAGAGTTGGAATTTATAATTCATAGTGGGTGTGGAGGGTGTAAGGGGACTTGCCCCCCTGCAAAAATGTGTATGTCTGTGATTCGTACTGCTGGAAAGCAGACAGGTGTAAGTGGCAGCAGCTATTACTAATGACAGTATCGAACATACTGAATTCGATATCATCGGACATTTGCTGTTGACATTTTAACCTATTATTATGCAGCATGTCGGCATTGTGACTCAGTATGCAAATGCATTATGTTGTGAATTTTTCTCTTTTAATAGTAAACTATATATATATATATATATATATATATATATATATATATATATAATTAGCGGTAGTGTGGGGGGTGAGAGCAAATTTGCTGAACTGCATTTCCAATGTAGATGCAGTTGGGCAAATTCACTTTTCGATTACATAATATAGACCCATTTTAAGCTTTGTATTAACATGGAATTTGGATTGATAGTTTAAGACCTCTGATGCACTGACACTTAAATAAATTAAATCTCACACATACATACACTTCTGGGAAAGACTGCCACAGATTTCCAGCTGTGTCCCTTGCCCTAAATGATACAGTAAAATGCTGCCACCAATCAGATCGTCTACATGCCCTTTTCAAAACAAATGGCAGCATGTGACCTAAAGCAGCCAGGCTTTAGGAGTGGCTTGGGAATTATGAAAGCATGTATAAGTACTCTCAAATCACTAAAGGATTCACTGACTGACCAGCCACAATGTAAGATAACAAAAATATATAGTAATGAGCAAAATGATTTAAAATGTAAAACAATAATTTTAGTAAACGAACAGAATTCAATGACCAGGAAAATTAAATTAATACTGAAGCATAGAATTCCAACATTTAGAAAAAAAAACTTTGTCCGATTAGCTATAATTTCCTATCTGACTAAAGAACACTGTCTCTGATCTAAACTAAATATTACAACAGAGCAAAGGCAGACTTACAGCTCTTGGTGAGTCCTTTGGTTATCCACTTCTCAGTACAACTGTGAACTGCGAACTCAATTAACTCAACAACAGCTATGAACTATTAACTCAACTGTCTTCAGCAGGCTCTTTTATAATCTAGGTTAATTGGCTTAACTGTTCCAGTTCTTATTTTCATTTCATTCTTTCAAAAATCAACAAATAACTTTGAAATCCTGTCATCAGTCCCTGACAGTAAACACAGAGCAACTGGAAACGTTCCAATGACATCATTTGTAGATCAGCTGTCTCTGATACAGCTTGCATTTAAAATCTCCTTCACAAACATGCAGAGTTAGAGATGTAAAATAACACTGTTCAACTTTTTAAAACATCCTGTACAAACAGTGTATTAGTCAGCATGCAAGAAAATATGTATAATATCATAGCTAGTCATGCTGACATATATTACACAGATTAATCTGAATTTATGTACAAAACTTCAGCCAGACATGTTAGCATTGATCACAGTGTCTAATTTCTTTACAACATTAACAAAAATATATAGTGATGCAGACTCTTAAACATACTAACTAAATGTATAAACAATACCGAACAAGTAAGCTAACAATCCTTCAAGTTTATTTAATATTTATCTACTCCATGGTTACAGCCTCCTCCTCAATTGTTCTCACCTTTTTCTCGGTAACTGAAGCTCTCCTTCAGTGGTATTATCAGCTTGTTTCTTAATGTCCTTCCCACAATTGCATTCCTCTTCATTTATGTTATTAAGATTCCGTATATTTGCTAACTTTGATTGTAAAGTCCACAGCCTCTTCTCTCTGTAGGCCCATTGGTTTGCCTTTTCCCAGGTTCAGTGATATGTCTGTGCTCTACGATTTAGCAAACACTTTTTCTATACTACAAAATTTCTGTTTTATTAAGAGCAGTGCCCCACCTCCTCCCCTCAAGTAAGCTTTTTTGCCTTAACCTGTGGGCCAAAACCTCATAGTGTGTTTCAAACTGGATTAGTATAACACACAAATATATATACATGCACACACTATAGACATAAATGGTACAGATCTGTTGTTTTTACATTTTTTTGCAGGGGGCAAACCCCTGATACGTTATATATACAATACCAGGGAAAGGGTAAAAATGCTGTACTCTGGTATTGCATGATTTCATGGAAAACAATGGACTTTTATGCACTATCTTCTCCATGTGCATGTTATTTGATTACTTGTAGATTCCAAAAATATGTAATGCATTTTGAACACATAACAGGAAAATATATGTATAAATTTATTGTGTGTAATGATTGTTTGGTTGAAAGTGCTTTCAAGTCAAATTGCTAGAAGATCAAACATTTTTACAGCTGTGCGATCTCAGACTAGGTATACAAGCAGCATGGGTTGTGGGAAATCTCCAACTTCTTGTATTTAAACAATTCAGAGTGTGATGGATGTAGCAAGATAGTACTTCAGTGGGTGGTATGAGATTCCTACTTTCCCAACTATTATGCAGTCTTGGAGTCAGTATGTTTATGTAACAGAGAAAGTGGAGGAATTTGTCCTCCATATAATGCAATTTCTAAATTTTTTTAGATAATTTTCCTTTTAGACAGGAAATTTTGTTGATTATTTTACCAAAATGAAAATGTGTGTGCATATGTATATATATGTATATATATATATATATATATATATATATATATATATATATATATATATATATATATACACACACACACACACATATATAATATATATATATATATATATATATTTATATATATACATATATAAATATATATATATATATATATATATTTATATATATATATACATATATATATATATATATATATATATATATATATATATATATATATATATATATATATATATATATATATATATATATACATAAACTGAGTGTACTTTTGAAGAAGGAAAGTTCATTAGTTTGAACTTCAAAAGTACACCCACACTAAAGCAAAAGTGCACTTTCACGAATGTGCATTCTCGTGAACCCGCTAGACCAAACTGGCTAGCAGTCATGGACCTTAGGGTTAGAGCACAGGTTAAAGTAAGGGAATAGTTAGTAGGGCTATTCCCTTACTGTGACCCATGCCCTAACCCTAAGGTCTGTGACTATCACACCACAGTGAAAGACATTCCAAATTGGGCAATGTCCTCCACTGTGGTGCGATAGTCACGGACCTTAGGGTTAGGGCACGGGTTAGCGTAAGGGGATCATTAGTAGGGCTATCCCCTTACATTGACCCGCACCCTAACCCTAAGGCCCATGACTTCGCACCACAGTGGAGGACATAGCCCATTTTTCAATGTCCTCCATTGTGGTGTGGTAGGTTTGGTCTAGTGAGCTTAAGCGAAACTGCACTTTTGTTAAAGTGCACTTTTGCTTAAGTGGGGATGTACTTTCCCATTTCGAAAAAGTGAATTTTCATTGTAGGAAAGTACACTCATATAAACTATATTCTAAAATATTAGCCAAGTCGCACAATATAAAAACAAAGTATTGCCTGCGCAGATCATTGACAGCTCGTGACAGTGAGCCACATTCAATCAATGTGGTGAGCAACAAAGATTTATAACAGCACCTAAACTTCATCTTTGTCAGAACTTTACACCATGCAAACATTCCTCTCAACTGTACCTGATATGGATTCAAATTTTAGCTCTGGCCCTCTCAATCCCACTTAAAATTGGTGACTTTTATAGAAAAGGTGGTGAATGACAGTTAGTAAATAATGACAGTAATAGACTTTGTTTACTTCAGAAAATGTATATTGTACACATGTATAAATGTATATTTACTAAAATTCAATTATTCTGTCAATGTCTCATGTTATAGTACTAATAATTTAAAAGTGGCCCTGATTGTCCCTGATTTTTTTTCTGGATTTACCCCTGATTCTATTGTGGTTTGTCTCTGATTCTTTGAGAGGTACATGTGCATGTTTAGCATCAACATACAGTACATAAAATAACAAAATTTCAACACATTTGCAATTATATGAGGGGTTTATGTTGCCCACATCGTCCAACAAATAAGTTATGCCCTACACCAGCTTACTTAAGCACTCCTTAGTCATACAAGAGTGAGAAAAGTTAAAATATCACTTTTTAATTGCTGTAGTTGACATAACAGGGGTTCACTACAGCTACATTTAATTTACTGTGCTGTTGATATAAAGAAATTTAGAAGGACATTTTGGCAAATTGAAAAGTCCCCATTATAAGTGTAAACTGACACAATACTTGACTTTCTCTGAGCCTGACCATTTGATTTCCTAATGCTACTTATTTGCCAAGTAAACAGTCTCATAGATCTCAGAGTTTTAAAAGGTATTTTTTATCTAGGTTCATAGGTGTGTACTAGGCTAATTGCCCTGGAACCTTTACAAGCTTAGCCCATAGGACTACCCTGGCATCATGTCAGCCAACCTTAGTTCCCAGTGCCTCTGTTGATTAGAGCCACTGTAGTGATCCCCAGAGTGAATTTTCTATTTTCCATCCACTCATCAAGATTTCTCTTGAAGAGGGTCAGTGAGGTGCTCTGTTTGACATGTATGGGATGTCTATTCCATAGCATGGGCAGTCTCTGGGTTATGAACCTGTCCCTCCAGTATGTTCTGTTGATTGTGGTAATGAGGTTGAGGTCTTTGGAGCATGTGGTGTGGAGGGATTGGGATTTCTTTAGAAGTAGCATTTCTAACAGAGCTGGGTCAGACATGGCTTTGTAAGTCAAGCAAAGATCGCCTCTAAGTAGGCGATATGAGACAGAGAATAGTTGGAGTTTTTTTAAGTCTGTCCATATAGGACAAGTGTTTAAGGCCTGGGATCCTCTTTGTGAGGTACTTTTGTGTCCTCTCCAGTTGTTGCAGGTGTCTAGTGAGGTACATGCCATCTAGTGAAATTTTAAACAGCTGTCAGGTTATAATGTCCTCAGAAGATACAGAAAACAAATGATCAGAGAAGCAAACTGAAGCACAGATATGTCTAACATTTTGTACAATGCAAGAAAAATTAAAAGAAAAAACAAAACTAAGTTTAGGGCTGATAAGCTTAACAAAATTTAGATTTGTTCTTTGTTCAGAGATATTTGTGCTCAGTTATTGCTCTGAAATTATACTTGTAATCTCTTCTTTCATTCCACTTTATTGAATTTGATCATATGAGTATTTTCATTTTATCAGTGTATGCAGATAAGAGGGATTACAGACTCATGGCTTCCATGCCTCAAGCAGCCTTCAAACCAATGTGATGCTTAGTGAGTGAAGTATTTGCACTGCATCCCTAACATCACTGACTATCATTGGTTTGGTTTTGGAGAACACAGACAACTGCTTCGCCCTTGGAATCATTCAAGTTTGAGAGCCTTGTGTGATAGATATAAAATAACCAGTAACATTAGAAACAGCCTCTTAGGAACACATTATGCATAATTCCCTGAGGGCATGCAATTTTAGAGTTTTGGGAGGTGGTATGGCTGGTAAAGTACTCCAAACTGAGGGATAACAAGGGTTCACAGGATCAAAGGAGTTACAAGGCATCTGAGCCGTGAGCCATGAGGCCATTCCCAGCTTGCCAGTACCCACACTTAAACATTTTCTCCCTTTTCAAGAAGGTCCAGGCCAGCCATCCCTGTGGTGAATTTATGAATTCCCACCCAGTTGACTAAAGACTTTTTAAATGCACACAGTGAGTCACACTGTTTATCTTGGAGAGGGATTCTGTTTCAGGCAAGAGGTGGACATTACATGACAAATCTATTCTTCAACCATGTTTATTTGCTGGTGTAGATTTAGATTTCTGGACCTAGTAGTAGCTGGACTGTTTGATTTATGGAGGTATATGCATTTTTGGACTAATGGACTTCTTATAGCTTTATAAGCAAGGCACAGATTGCCCTTAAGGAGTCCATATGTCACTAAGCATAAAGTTAAAGGTTCCAGTTTTAGCTTAGATCTTTTAAGCCCATGATCTTTACAGTTATAGACCTCTAGGGTCTTTCTAGTTGCTTGACATGCTTAGTAAGATATGGCACAAAGAGGACATTACATCAAATGATAGGTCTAATTAGTGTAGTGTACAATAAGGTGAGGACTTCGGATCTGTAAGAAGTGTTTTCTTTTACTAAGATCTCTGTGAGTTAAAATTATTTCATAACTACCATAGCATAGTGGTGGGCAAATATGAGGGAGCAATCTACCTAAACTGGATCTAAAGGGTACTTTCCAAATTCTACTTGTTGCACTCCTTTGCACTGAGTTTGAGGCCATTTTTTTGAACACAGTCTATTGACAAGTGTAAGCTCCTATTAGAAAACCTGTATTTCAGATGGTCCTTGATGATGATACTCAGCTTAGCATCATCCATAGACTTTGTTAGCCAGAAATTCTTGTTTGATAAAAGGAGATCTGAAAAACAGATACCAAATAGCAGAGATCCCAGTGCAGATCCATGAAGAACTCCACCAGTGACCTCATGTTCTTAGTGGACACAACCCCTACTCTTACTGTATGTATCCTGTTACTAAGCTAGAATATCCACCTAACTACATATGGGTCAATTTGGAGTCCTTTCAACTTGTTTATTATATTAGCATGTGGTGTGGTATGAAATGCTTTTGAGCAGTCAAGATATGTTATGTAACCAGCTTGCCAACAGTCTGTGGTCAGAGTGACCATGTCAAAGAAGTTCACAAGATTCATTAGACAAGGCCTACCCTTGACAAAGCCAAACTGCTGGGTGTTTAGATTGATAAGACTTTTTTGACATAAAAGTTAATTGGTTAAATTATGAAATGTTCCATGACTTTGCATACAAGAAGTCTTAGAATGACAGGTCTGTAATTCCAGGTGTCAGTGTGAAGAGCTGCCATTGTGGAGTGGCATCACAATAGCTGTGTGCCACACCTGTGGGACAAAGCCAGTCTTTAGGCTCAGATTAAAGAGATTGAGAAGTGAAATCTACATTGCTTATTTAATGCTATTAATTAGACAGCCATGTGTCACAAGATGGGTTGCAAACTGGCTTAAGGACAGAACCCACAGGGTTAGAGTTGCTGGCGCTGTGTCAGACTCCAAGCCGGTCACAAGTGGTGTCCCACAGGGCTCGGTCCTTGGCCCCCTATTGTTTGGCATCTACTTCTCAGAAGTACAGGCCAACATGGGAGGACTTTGG
The DNA here is from genome assembly GCF_019279795.1 of Protopterus annectens. NCBI lineage: Eukaryota > Metazoa > Chordata > Ceratodontiformes > Protopteridae > Protopterus > Protopterus annectens. Next base: position 881,476,862 of record NC_056734.1, on the reverse strand, counting down.
CTGACAAAGTTTGCAGACGACTGCAAACTGGGTGCCATAGTGGAAAGTGCATCGGACACGGATATCCTTCAGAAGGGACTCACGGAAACAGATAGCTGGTGCCAGAGCCATGGCCTGAAGTTAAACGCCAAAAAATGTATAGTCATACCCTTCGGGAAAAACAAGGTAACCCCAAGCTACCATATTGGTGGCAATCCACTAAGCACAGAAGAGGTTATCAGGGACCTGGGGACCCAGGTTGACAGTGGCCTTTCTTTTGACACTCACATTGCTAAAGTGGTTAGAAAGACCTTCTACATTGCCCACCTGATCATGAAGGGATTCACATCCAGATCTAGTGAGGTCATTGTTCCCCTGTACTCTTCACTTATCAGACCAATGATCGAGTACAATGCCCCATTTGGGATGTATCTCACCTGACATCTGTAGCAATTGGAGAGACCCCAAAAGTTCCTCACCAAAAGGATAAAGGGACTCCAAAATCTGTCATATGCTGCCAGATTGAAGAAACTCCAGCTCTATTCAGTCGCATACCGTCTGCTCAGAGGTGACATGTGCCTGACATACAAGGCCATGTCCAACCCGGAATTAATGGACATGCTCCACCTCAAAAAATCCAAATCCACCAAAACCACTAGAGCAAGCGACTTAAACCTTAGCACGGATATAAATAGGACGTGCTGGAGGGATAGATTTATCACTCAGAGACTCCCTATGCTGTGGAATAAAATCCCGGTCCATGTGAGGCAGAGCACCTCGCTGACTCTGTTCAAGAGAAATCTAGACCTGTGGATGGGAGATCGTAGGTTTACCCCAGGAATCATCTCTGTGTCACTGCTGGACAGAGGCACAACAAACTAATGGGCACAGTATTTTTTCATATAAGGGGTGGCGTAAGCCACAATAATTTGGGCTAGGCTTATAAATGCCTTAGGGCAGATAGCCTAGTATAAACCTATGAACCTATAAACCTATGAACCTATGTATGTTGTCAGACTCCTACTTGTTGCACTCCTTTGCATTGAGTTTGAGGCCATTTTTTTTGCACACAGTCTAATTGTTATTTGTTTTGGGGAGTGGCTTCAGTGTGTTTCATAATGGATGGTGGCTTGATTCCTTTAGGGATAAGTGGGCTTGAAATAGATGCTTTGGGGGTGAAGTCTGCACTAAATGTTCTTCCCAGTGTGTTGGCAATATTGAATGAATCAAAATAGGTAGTATTATTGTGAACAAGCTATGAGTGACATTGAAGTAATGAATAAGAGTTCCCTTGACTCTTAAACTGGTATTCTGTAGCAACACATACATTAATGTACTACAAATGCAGGAAGGCCTTGAGGCCTGGTAGTTTGTTGTCTAGACTTTTTTCTTATTTTTGTGATATAACTATAAAATAATTTGTAGTTTTCTTTAGCTTCTGTAGTTAGTCTGAGTTTGTATGATGCTTTTGTTTCTCTGATATTGCTTTTTAGTTTCTTAGCTGTTTGATGTCATCCTTAAGATGGGAGTCTTTTGTTCTGCTATATAGGTTAAGGATTTTTTTCATTTTGTAATATAGTTTATTTATGTTTGGGTATCATCACACTGATTTGCTTTTAAAGATACCCGTTTACTTTGATTCAGCCAGGACTGCCAAATTAACACACACTCATCTGCATAATTCTTTGCACTATCAACATTATAGATAATACTGTATTACTTAAATTTGGAGACTTCATCATAGAATTGTAAAAGATTTCTAAGTCTTTGAATTCTGCAATATTTTTTCTGGAAATGTGGAGGTATTTAAGGAGAAGGCTACTAGTTTGTGATGGAAGCAGGACAGTTTGACCCCGGACAGTTTAACTCTGGACAGTTTGACCCCAATGCAACTGGATACACTTTCATATTAAAATTCACATTTACTGTCTATGGGAATACTTATTGGGCAGTTTGACCCCAGACAATTTGACCTCAGACAGTTTGACCCCAATTAAATTTAATAAAAACATTTTACTAATTAATATTTTAATTAGGAATTTTACATAAGAATTTAATATATTATTTAACATTTTAATATGTAAATATTAATTTATTTAGCATTTTATTATCTAAATATAACTAATTTAATTAATAGCAGTTTTTAACATGTTAATAAAATCATTCAGGAATTTTGCTTAAGAATTTAACATATTTAACATTTTAAACATTACAATCATAAGTGGCACTGCTATGGGAATATTTAAAACCATGCTGAGATTTGGACAATAGATTGTTATTTAGGAGGTACTGCATTAGTTGAGTATGAACTACTCTCTCTAGAAATTTTGATAATGGAGATAGAATTGCGATCGGGTGATAGTTGTTGAGCTCAAGGGAGTTACCTCCTTTGTGGAGTGGGATAATATGTGATATTTTCCATGAGTTAGGAACCTTGCATGCTGATATTGATCTATTTATGAGAATGGGCATGGGATAGGCTATGGCATCTGCTGTTATCTGAAGGATGTCTGCTGGAAGATTATCAGCTGCTAATGTGTTTTTTTTTTAGTTTTTTGAGGAGCTTAGCTATTACCTTGGTGGGCACTGGGTGTAGAGAAAAGCTGGGGGAATGGTTTTGTGAACAAGGGTGGGTAGAGGTGGTTGTTAGTTTGGGGCTACTAGTACTGCTATGGGTGTTGGCAAGGACTTGGACTGTTTCAGTAAAGTATTTGTTAAAATGAGTGGGGATGTTCTCAGGCTTATTTGTTAGCACAGGTGTAGTGGTAGTGGATTTCCCTAGGTGGAGTAGTGTCTTTATTGTAACCCAGAATTTTTGAGGGTTGTGAGCATATTTTTTCTGCATGGATTTTTAGTAATTCAGATAGTTTTGTTGCTGTGAAGTGGTTTTGGATTTTTGATATTGTGACCAGGCTTTGTCCCTTTCCTTCATCATAGTTTTGGTATCTTTTGCTAGCCATAGGGCATAGTTAGTTTTGAATCTAATGGTTCAGGTGGGTGCATGACAGTTTAAGATTTCTAGGAAGGTTGAGTTAAAGTATTGCACGGCATCATCTTCTGGCAGTTGTTTTAGAGGAATCCAGTTGCAACATTTTAATGCATTTATTGAGTCATTAGCTCTGAAGGACTTTTTGTTGCATACTACTCTCAGCATGGGCTTAGTAATGTGTTGGGATCTGTTCCTAATTAGATAGGTAGCTTGATGGTTGCCTAGGCTGTCATGAAGACAGCTTGATTGTTGTGCAAAAGTGGGGTCATATAGTAGTATCCAGTCCAAGATGGACTGACGTTTGGATGACTTGTCAATTCTGGTGGGGTAGATATAATTTGTGTAAATCCATAAAGGTTAATGTTGGTAGTGGGATTGTGGCTGGAACAGTCAGACCAGTCAATATTAAAGTCACCTAATAGTATGGTTTCCTGTGGAAAGGAGGTTGACATCCAGATTAGGAAGCTTTCCATTTTAGTAATATTATTGCCAGGTGGTATATAGCCACCTGTAATGATTATATGTTTGTTGGAATTTAGATTTAATTTGATAAGAATTAGCTCTATGTCTCTGAATTCTTGGGAATTATACTCAATTTGTTCTATAGTGAGATGATTTTGGAATAATATTACTATGCCATCTCCCTTTTTTCCTATCCTAACTTGACATATAATATTGTAGCCAGGGGCAGTAATCTCATTATTGTGGTGTTCTGGTTTTAGCCAAGTTTCAGTTAACACAGCAATGTCTGGTTTGCATAGAGCTAAAAGGGCATGTAGGTCCTGAATTTTGTTAAGTATACTTCTTACATTTAAGTTTAAAAGGAGGAGAGATGAGGTAGGTCTTGGGTATAGCGGATCTGGTTGATTTAAGTTTGTGTTGGTGGGTATATTGGGACCTGGATTAGGATATATGTCTCCACGGCAAGTGAGTTTTTGGAGAAGGTATAAATAGAGTTTAGTAATTTTATGTATTATTTTAGTTTGTTTTTGGGAAGAGTAGGGGGTTAGTCTTGTTTATTGGCTTGCTATATAAGTAGGAATTAGGTTGGGAGGAATTAATGTGGCATGGTAATATAGGGAAGTTTGTTAGTTTTATGGAATTGGCTATGGAGTCTGTTTGCCCGGGTGGTGGGGTGCTGATATAAAGTTGTGTATGGTAGGAGGAGAAGATGGAAAGTGTGACCAGAGCAAGGATGGTTATTGGGTATAGTCATGCTTTCAGAAGTTCTGTATGATGTGGAGAGTTCATCTTATAAAGTATATAAAGGGGTGGGAAGTGACTAGGAGTGATATCTAAAGCTGTAAAGGTTGGGTGATGTATAAGAGTGAAGTATGCTGGAGCTGGAGAAGTGAGTTCATATGGGAATTGTAAGTTAGTTGTGATTGGGTAATTGGGAGTGATGCTTGATTGCAGGTTGTGGGAGTGGTGATTGATTGCAGGGTATGGTCAGTAACTATAAGAATAATTGATATGGGGGTGGGTGAGAATGGGGGTAGGGTAGAGCAGCGAAGTGAGCCCAAGCGTTAGCGAGGGCAAATGGAGCGGATTGAGCAGAAAGAAGTGATCATAATATTTCAAGAAACAATCAGTCAGGCCAGGTACCACTGTAGCCCCTATAAGTAATCCATTAGCCAGTAAAAATTTGTGTAATTTAGCCTTTTATTTTATTTAGATATGTATTTATTTTCTTTGTAGCCTTATTTATATTATTTTACCTTTTTGCCCTTAATGTCAGTGTGGGAATGTAGTCGGGTTGTCTGTGTATACTGTCAGCCAAATTCACCTGAATTTTAAACAGTTTAACCTGCAGTCTCGCTACAAACATAATAGAGGGGAAAAGATCGCACATTTTAAGTGTGTAAAATACAACGATATAGTTGGGTGATCTGGAACACCTAAAGAGGAGTCCTTAGCTGTGTGCACGCTACTTAATGATTCCTTAACAAATAGTATTGCATGGCTGCTGGTTTTAGGGCAATACATACACTGTGATAAAACTTGAGCAGTTTCTTGATGTTTTCTTTTGGGCAGTGCAGAGTCCAACTAACCACTATTCATTAATAATCTGGTCCAGGGATTTCTTGTTTATAAAGTAGAATTTTTGTGTATATCATATGTTGGTGTTATGGGTTCCTCTGTTTAACAGTGGGTAATTAAGATCACATAGAATAACAACATTCTTGCTCATGGGAAGCTCATGAAGACTGGTGTATAATTTTCTGGAGACATAGAAGGGCTCCTATAGCATGCTATGATCTGCTAGCTGATCCTGTTTTGTGTAATTTTAATCTCTGCAAGCTCCTCTTGTAGAGTTCTCTGTCTTGGGTTAATGTGGTCTCCCGCAAATATGTACACTCCACCATAGTGTCCATCAGGTGCAAATGAGTGGGATATACAAAACTGAGATATACAAGAAGTGTTCTCTGAGCTCTTAAACTAGATTTCTGTAACAAAATTGTTTAGTAGTTTGTTGTATAGACTTCTAGCATTAAATACAGCTAACTTAATATTGTCCAATGCTTGACTTGATTTGAAAGTTAGGTTGTGAATTCCATCATCTGGATCCTGCCTAAATGGAGCAGCAAAATTTCTTGCCAGTATGCACAAACTATGGGCTGAGAGATTCAAACTTCCCTTGGAAAAGCAAGTGCGGTTGTCAAGCATCTCATTTTATGCTGGCACAAGGCATTTAACCAATTGTTAAAGCCAGTCATCTTTTCTATATAGTCCATCATTTTTTGTGGTGGAAGGACTGCATTCAATACTTTTCTGTATTTGTAACAAGCACAGAGAGCTCTATGATGTCATTCTCTCCAAAACCCTCAGGGCCTTGGGAATCAGGTCATTTACCCTGAGAGGGACAAATGCTATGTTGTACTCGTGTCTGTTTGGTTTCAAGGCCCTCAAGGCCCTTGCAGTATTGGTGACACTGAAAGATAGCTGACTGTCACCCTGCTTCTGTCCAGCCTTGGTAGTGTGGAATCAGTGTGCCTAACTATGAAGTCACACATCACTACTAATTGTTTATTTGTGCTTGAAGGTTACTTTGGTGTGATGGATCTTGGATGTGCAGTTTCTTGGTGACTTCCAGGTATGTTGTCTCTAATCACTATAAGGTTTGTTTTATACTAGGCCTTGCACCTGGCAGTGTTTGTGTTATGCTAGGCCTTGCATCCACTAGACTGTTGCAACTCAGGCAAAGATTTTCTAAGTGCTTCAGAATATGATAATTTAGCATTGGTATGTGCTAAGTGCGGTATAAGTGACTGATGCTCACAGGATGTGTTTGTGAGAGTGTGGCCTTGGATTTGGCTGTTCTTGCATTTCTCACAAATGGAGAGTGACAAGTTACGTCAAAGTTCATTATCTGTGAGCATCAGGAAATTCTTACATTGCCTGACTATACCAAGTGGCATGAAGCTGGCAATAGAGGTCAGGCTTAGGTGAATGACTTTCCATTTCAAACAGATGGTGCAACGTGGGTTTATAAAGACTAAGAGAATGCAACAGTGTTTTGGCACCTGGGATAGAGTATTATTTCAACAAAAAAAATAATTAATGTAAATTTTATTAAGTCTGAGCACTATATTAAATATTGTATTCTAAATTGTTATAAAGAGTAGATAAAAGATGATAATTTAGATAAGATAAAACCCATTTTAACTCCTTGTAAAAGATATCAATTTGAGATAAAATAACAAACATAGAGAGTAATTATATTCAAGCATAAAAACTAAGAGTGCAGTAAATATTTTGGTCCAGACTGAACATGAGATCAGCTTAGATGTGTGATGATGTGATACTGCTTTATTTCTGTGATCTGTGCCAATCTGACTAGAAGGTGGGGTTAGCTGTGGTTTCTAACTGAGAATTTGAAATGAGAGGTCAGGGGCAGTAGCAACAGATCTAAATAATTCAATATTGATGCTTATATGCATATGTGTGTGTGTGTGTGTGTGTGTGTGTGTGTGTATGTGTGTGTGTGCGTGTGTGCGCGTGTGTGCGCGTGTGTGCGCGTGCGTGTGTGTGCGTGTGTGTGTGTGTGTGTGTGTGTGTGTGTGTGTGTGTGTGTGTGTGTGTGAAGTGTTATGGCTGAGCCGCCAAGATGATTTGTACATGTGTGGCTCTGCAGTAACACAATCAAATCACTTGTGCTAGCACTATGCCCTGGTATCCTGGACAGGTGTGAGCCATGTATGGTACAGGATTCAGTTCACATTTGTCCCCCCCTGACTATGTGAGCTATCTGCTAGGAGTTGCATTGCTAGTTTCATTATCCTGGATAGATGGCAGGATGCAACTAAAGATGAACAATGTCTGCTTAATGAGTTATCATCACTACTATGTCCATGACCATGCTCACATAGTCCACCATGTCTGGGTGTGGACACCTCAATCGCAATATAGAACAGTGGAGACAGTACCAGTTTGGGAGCGGGAACTGGCATGGTCACATTGTCTAAAACCTGAAGATGTAGCAACTCTCTGGCCATGTGACTGCTGAACCTTCCCCAGCACGTGTTCCATTATAGATACTGCATGATCCAGTGAGCCATTCATCTGGTCTATGGAGTTACCTACATGATTCACAGAGTCTCACATATCAGAATACATGGCATGCAGTACTCTTGACTATCTCAGGCACAGACCTTGGTTGAACATGCCTGTGCCTCTGTTATAGTCCTCCACATACATTGCATGGCATTCACTGACACAGCAACATCAGAAGATGGAAAAAAAAGATGGTTTCTCTGAGCATCTCCATGCACAGCTCAGTGTGGCACTTCACAGTCATAATAGCTAGGGGGAGACTCTGCCACCTCTGCAACTGGAGTGAGCAAACTACCCTGATCAACCATATCATCTTCAACCTGTCCTACATTCTTACTGTGATAATGTTGGACACAAATGTACCTCCGATGCCCCTACCTAAACCCAATCATGGTGCCCCCCCCAACCTTTTGTGCACATCATCATCACTGTCTGTCTTGTTTGTTCTGTAAGTCTATGCCTGCTACATAACCTACTCTATGAAGCTAACCTTGTATTCCTAAACATCTTCCTCAACAGTACCCTCTCTAAAAAAAATTAAGCCTTAGTCCTGATGTGGAGGCTAACCAATTTTATCAAATTATTGTTAAAAAAAATTATTGAAAAAAAATCAGGTTAATTACCTGATAGTAGTGGAGGGAAGGTTATTATGAGTGAGCAGACGTAAGATGGAGCTAATCTATCCTGGTGAGTTACATTTGCACGTCCAATTTAATTGGAAGTGTGTTTTTAGGCATTTTTTTTAAATGATTCAAGGTAGTGATGGCTATTATATTTGTGGGCAGAGTGTTCCATTTTTTGGCTAAATAGTTCAAATAGAGTGAAGCTCCTGCAGAGTTGTTGGCTATAGTGACTTGTAGAAGATGTTTATTATTGGAACATAGGACCCTAGTACTGGAGTAAGGTTATATTAGGTTTTGCAATGATGGGGTTTTCTTGGGGTAATAATGTAGTTTTTTGGGGTTATTATAAGTTGGTTATAAAGTAGAAGTTGAGGAAGTTCTAGCCAGTTGAGTTTTTTTAAGGCTGAGCAGTGGTGACTGAGATGTGAGCTATTAGAGGCAAACTTTGCTATTTTGTTATAGCAAACTTCAAGCTTAGATATGTCTGATTTTTTGAGGTTGTTGAGGACAGGGGAGGCATATAGGAGTATGGACAGGAGTTCTGGTTGTGCTATTTTGGCTTTAGTGCTGTTTGTGAGGAATAGTTTGTTTCTGTATAGTCCCCCTAATTTTTCTATGAACTTTCTTAACAGTGAGTGAAACGTGAGTGTCAAACCTCATATTGTGGTCTATCTCAACTCCAAGAAGTTTTGCCTCATGAATCTTTGTCCTTAGTACAGGAGTAATGCTGAGCACCAAGCAACAATTGTAACTCACTATAAATGTTATTTTATGGCTTATGGCAAAATCTAGTGAGTTTTTGCCTTCAGCTTCATTAATCTGCTGCTCCTCATGCTACTGTGCTTAGCCTCACTGTGCTATGGAAAGACAGACTGTTAGTGCTTTTAGGAGACAGTATTATCATATGTTGAAAAGGCATTAGAATTAAATATACACCATATGGGATGTTTCAGTTGTAACTGTTATTATGAAGTACGCTGCACACAAACTTCCTTGCTTCACAGTGTTTCCATATCCCTTCAAATGTTTATATTTCGGCACCTGGCATTTGCCTTTCGTTGTGGTGTTATCTGCTATTAATCACGTCTATAGAATGTAGATGCAGATTGGCAGGTGTCTGAATTCAGCATCTGGTCTAGAAATATTGAGCATTATAATTTTTCATTAAATTTTACCCTAAGGATTTATGCATACATCTGTGATTCCACCAGCACTTACATGTTCGGTCTGTTATGTGGTTCAAAATCAGACTGAAAATGATCATACCTTCCCTACAAGAGGTGAAAGGCATTTGGTCAAATCAAGGATGCATGGGATAATGACCTCATTACACTAGGCACACCTTAACATTATAGCTGCTATGCAAAAAGAAGGTGATAGGATTAATTATTTTGTATTGCCATGCATTTTCTGAAGTCTTTTAAGTATGACACTTAGGTTTATGTTATCATGTATTGATTGTAGTAATCAGTGATGTCTTACAAACAGTTACAATTGCATAAGGAACAATACAACACAACTTAAACCTAGGGGCAGTTACCAGCCATGAGTACAGTCTAAGAGTGCACCTGTATTATCCACATAATGAGTACTACAATTATCATGACAAATATGTAAACCATGAAACATAAAACATTAACATACACATCTTTCTGTAATGGATCAAAATTAGAACTGTTTATATGCCTGTACTTTTTTTTTGCATGAAGGTTGACATATAGTACAATAGCACACTGTTAATTTCCATTGTAAGTTCAAAATCTCAAAACATAATTACACATGAGCTAACACCTTGACATCAGTTGTGCAAATGAGCTTGACAATGGTTCATTTCAGGAAGCAATACTGACAAACCAAAAGCAATGTCAGTGGCTTGTTTTACTTGTGTATGTTGTAATGCACTGTTGTTCTCAAGATATGATAATTTCAGTGTAAAGCCGTCATAACACTACATACTGTAAATTATGTTTTATACTCCTGCACATTATAGTTGAAAATGGTGAACAATAGTATTGTACCCTTGCACACATATCTGCTAAGTTATATTAAGTAGTGTACTTTTACCTGTTTGACCAGTATTTTTTTATTTACACTGTACATTGACCAAGTATGAGGGAATATGACCATGACACAGCAAATGATAAAGATTGGCATACAATCATCCTGAGTGGAATAGTCAGGATTGTTTGGTTGTCAAGCCACTGTCCTACACCTGTAATTGTCATCTGTCATTGGCATGGTGAATAAACCATCATGTGAAACATCTACATCTCACTCACACTACCAGAAAGTTGTTGCTGTACTTCTTTTGGCTTTTCCCATTTAGGGGTCGCCACAGCGGAACTCCGGTCTGCTAATGATTGGAAGTAGATTTTTTTTTTACTGGTGCCGAGGTGCCAGCTCAGTACCCAACCTTCAATGAAGGCAAGACCATTCTACACATGTCTTTCGAATGCCACTCGACTGCAGGGAGGACATGCAGACTCCACACAGAAAGCGCTCCAGCCGAGAATCAAACAGGAGAATCTCTTCCTGTGAGGCAATAACGCTACCGCTGCACCACCACGGCTATACTCACACTACCAGAAAGTCCATGAATGAAATGGTTTATAACTTATCAGATGAGCATGCAAATACATCTGATGAACACAGTGCTGTTTTTTAAGTATCACAAGACATAGTCCTTTCCACTCCAAACTGTAATGCACACTATCTTCTCTGCAATACACTGGTCTGGTCATTCTTAAAAATGTGCAGAATCTCACAGTTAAACTCAAAGTTCTCCTGTGGCTCTTGCGGTTGATACTATGTGTTCTAGATTTTGTAACTAGATAGGTAGGTAGTTCAAATTCAGCAATGTGGAATTAGTATGAGCATGTGTATGTTTGTAGTTCCGGTAGATCAGGCTTCACGCACCCTTGTGATGTGGATACTTTCATTCAGGGGAAACATTTAAACCAGAAGAGGGTTCCCTCATAATTTTTTTCCAGGTTTCACCAAAACATCTTTTCTTCTACACACTGTTGAGATCATCCTTTCAAATGCACATTATCTCACTCTTGTAATTCGACTTCTTCTGTGCTGTTTGCTGTTGATAAAATATACTCATGATTGTATAACTAGGTGGAGGGTGGTTGAATCCTCTGTATGGAATGAATATGAGTGTATGTGTCTCTAGTGTCAGGTTGATATGTCTTCAACAACAGATTTGATGTGTGCATTTCAACTCAGGAAATAAATTTGCACAGGATAAAGGCCCCCCCCCCCCCCATCAACTTCTTCCACTTATAACAAAAGCAATTGTTCTGATACACAGTGATGAGGTCATCCTTTCAAATTTGCTCTATCTCACACTTACATTAAGACTTGCCCTATAGCACTTGTAATCAATATTGTGTTCTCTAGATTGTGTAACCTATATCGATAGGTGGTTTCAATCCAGCAGGGACTCACTAATCTATGTATGTTCACCTCCCTCTAGTGTTAGGCAGGAATGGCTTCATCCATAGATCTGATGTGTAGGTTTACAATGGAAACGGACTCTCCCACCACTTTCTGTGCTTTTTAGCACAAACATAGCCTTAAAAAAACAAAAGTGGTGTCACTCTTTTAAATGTGCACCATCTAACAACTCTAATCAAACTTGTTTTGTGTGCTTGTTATTCATGCAATGTCCTGTAGCTTGTGATTGTAGGTAGTTTACTTGAATCCAGGCATTACTCTGTAGGCTCATTTGTGTCAGTTTGTGTGTGAATTTACATGTAGATAAGAATGGCATAACACAAAGATATGATGTATAACTAAAGAGGGCTCATCCACTACTTTTTGTCCATTTTAGTCCAAACAAGTGCTTTGTTAATCACTGATGAGCCATCCATTGAAATGTGAGTTTTCTCACCCGTGTAAGTCTTCTCCTGTGGTGTCAGGAAATGATGCAATGTTCTCTAGCTTGTGGACTTAGAAATGTATTTATTTATTTATTTTTATTTTACATTTGTTGACCAGGCTAGTCCAATGGGTATATGTCCATTTTCAGTAGAGGCCCATGGAGATAAGCTCCACTAAGCAGATAATATACTACAAAGATAACAGCAATATCAGGTACAGTACAATTTTAAGACTAGAATGCAATTTTACATAGCAGCTTAGTAATCATATAACTAACGTTATAAAAAAAAGAAAAACAAGTATTTATAAATTAGAAACATGTTCATACAGTAGACATCTTGCTATTCATGCAGTAGAAAGCTTGCTATACAAGTTCATACCCTGTAGAGGTTCCTAAGAAAGACTAGGTTAAAGTTGACTTCAGGTAGCTTACAGATTCTACTCACTGAAAGAAGACAAGTATATATAAGGTGGAGACAAGTTCATACAGCAGGAAGCTTGCTATGCAAGTTTATACTCTGAAATGGTTCCCAAGAAAGATTAAGTTAGAAACAGACTTTAGGTAGCTTACAGATCCTACTGCCAGAGGTTCATAAGAGAGGTAAACATAGGCATGAGTCTGAATTTAGCATTTTCTTAGTATTGTGCATGTATGTGATTATACATTTGCAAGGATAACTAGATTATGCAATTCCTGATTCTGTACATCCATCACTATGCAAGATTTTGATATGAAGAAACAAATCATACCACTCTTTCAATCATTTTATAGCCACACATATGCCTTACAGCACTATGATCATGCTGTGCCTTCAAAGATACTTTGTCTTACAGTGGTGATATGATGTCTTCTGTGGCATGTGCAGTCAAAGCAATATACTGTAGCTTGTTTGCTTAAATAGATAGGTATTCAAAAAACCAGATTGACTGAGTAGTATGAGTGTGTGAGACTCTAGTGCTAGGGATGAATGACATCCACCATAGTTTTAAGTTGTACAACTACAGTAGGAGAGGGCTTGTTTATTACTTTTATCTCAAATAGCTGATTTGTACCACAATGACAATGTCCTGTTTTCAAATGTTTAATGTCTCACAGTTGTGGAAAGACTTCACCTGTGGCTTGTGCTGTTAAGCTAGGCAGCTGTTCAACTCCAGCAAAAGGCAATGAAATATGAATGTAGTGACATGACACAGTGGCCCAGGCAACATTGTCTCAATTTATCTCTACCCCTTTTAGCTCTAACAAAGACTTTTCAACACATTCAGGGTTTCTTTCATGTCAAATAGGTGTTAAAGAACCTTCAATGCTTGTGGTGATAGGTCTCCAGTAGCATATATAATCTGTACTGTCTTTTATAACATGGCATTGGTTCAAATCTCTGAATGTGCATGTGAAAAACAGTATTGACAAAGAAGAGTGGCTTACCCAGCCAACACTGAGATGGCTAAATCACACCTGTGTGAAATGAGGTTTGGTAACAGACTGGTTTGTCCAGGGACATCTTCAAGTGGGGTTAGATAAATATAGTAGCAGGAATTAAGATGATGGGGGTGGATAGGGTTAAATGGGAATGAGGGGTTGAGAGGAAATGAGGTAAGGGTAAGGAGGGGCCTAAAAGGTTTTGGCAAGTGTACTCTGGTGCAGGAATTACATTTTGGCATGAACCGCAGCCTGGTCAAATTCCGTACATCCGCAATCTGCAAAAAAAAAAAAAAAAAAAATCAGTCACCTTGCCTTTACAAGAAATGAAACAAAATTGAGCCTCGAAACCTATCCCTTGCTAAAATCTGCCTCTCCTGCTACCTCAAGGCAGCAATGTCCACTACTCCAAAACCAATAAAATACCTCACAGACATCCCTCTCACTTTCACCGGGGAACATCTAAACTCCTTTGAGGCCATGACTCAATATAAGGACAATTTCTAGAATATGCCGCTTTATAAATTTATAAAGTTGAGAGATAACTGGTGTTACCCCATATATCCCCACTATTGCTGTTACACAGTCCTGTCATTCTTTAAATATTACTCTTACAAACTTTTGAAAGTAAACAAAATAATAAATTATGAAAGGTGGACTAAAATAATAAATGGACCGTGGTGATCAAAATGGTTAGCTTAAGTAGACATTGTCTAGCTTATCTACCTCCTGGAGGAAGGCACTGGGACACTTAACTCTGGTGCATGTTCTAGTGGAAGCTAGGCAGTGGTACTGGACCACATATGCATGCATAGGATGCATGGGGCAGAAGTTTGACAGCAGAATATGGCCAATCTTGCAGCTGCTAAGCAAAGAATGAAAACTTTGACCAGGGTCAGATGGATAATCTAGCAATGAGGAAGCTAGTGAAAGAACATCTGCAAAATATGATACCTCTGAAGGCATGTCAGAGCCACTGTTTAAAGGAAAATCAGGGCAACAGAGCATGCTATCCTAAGCTTATAAGACGATTTCTCAAAGATTATGTTTATGTGGAAGGAGTAATTTATGATTGTTGTTAATATATGAACAGTGGCGGCTGGTGACTTCAAATCAAAGGGGGGCTGCAGGTGACAGCTGAATGGGTGGGGTCAATGGGATGGGGTGCGGCCAACTAGAAAGGGGAGGAGCTATGCTCAAAACCACAAAAACTAAATATATTGCCCTGGGTGCCATACCGTCATTATGAGAGTCCAATCAAGACAAAATGAAGTGTAGAAGAATAAAAATATTTCAGTGCATTGGCTGCATGACAGCTTAATATCTAGATGGAAATAGAAAAGGTTGTGAGGCATGAATAAATAAATTACTTTTTTTAAATACATTAATGGAATGCCAGTCAAAATCAAGTATAAGAAAAACAAGCAGCACTCAACTCAAACCACTTCTTGCACTGCAGTTCTAATTATAATTTATATTCTGCTTTATTAAAGTACCAAGTAACATGCTGAAAGTAGAAATCTCTGATGCCCCCACTTGTAAAAATGTTCCTTATCCAAAAAAATACCTGCTGCCTGACATCTACTTGTTTCATGGGGAAAACTTGATCAAAGTAAAAAATGAAAAGCAAACAAGAAATAAGCTCAAGATACATTGCTTAAAAGGATTACTGTACATGTTATGGACCACTCGATTGGCATTCTGTTTACGGGTAAAGCCTGCAGAGATGACTGGAAGTCTCCAAGTGTAATGAGACTCTTAAAATAATGTAATCCTGCTCTTTATTACAAATACTGGCATATGCATTTCAGTACCCAAACAAAACTGCCCAATTCAGAACATTTCCATCATAAACGTCTACTCAAACATCTACATTCCACTATTATCAGTAAATATGCACAATTCTACAGTCCACCATTATCAGTAAATATGCACAATCTCTGAAGTAGTAAAAAAGTCATCTAAATAATTCCACGTTAAATAAATCTGTAATGACGAGGTTGCTGCTAATCACCTTTATATTTCATGGTTTCATCGAAAAATAAAGTGTCTGATGCCCCTGAGGAATAAGTTGCCTAATTTACATTAAAAATAAGCTAGTAATATTGCAATAGGAAATGGATGGCAAACTGATAACAGGCTCATAGTTAGTATCTTAACTTTCAGTACGGCAGCATTCACCCCTTATGGGAGTAGAACCAACAACCTTCTGCATCAAAAGCAAGTACACAACCTGTTGTGCTATTAGCAATGTGAGCTGACTTAGCATAATCAGCACTAAACTTCTCTTCCCCTGCAGCTCTCAGCTCCTTGTAAAATCTACTCAATACTCAACTGCATCTCAACTTAGCAGCACAAGAAATCTGGAAAAAGCCAAATTTATTGGGGTGGGTCAAAAGGGCAAAAACCAGGGACACATTAAACATTGCTTGTATAATCTTGGAAAGCTGCTAGAATAAAATGTTGTCTTACCACCATACATTTTACTGCCAAGGTCCCTGTGCAAAAGAGTCAGAACAACATACCACTATGCCAAATCACCTGCTTTGTGAAAGAAAAATGCTGTGTTACCACTGTACATTTTACTGCCAAGGTCCCTGTGCAAAACAGTCAAGAGCAACATACCACTACACCATATCAGCTGCTTTGTGAAAGAGAGGAAGACTGAAACTTAAATGGCTATCATTTAATGAATTCAGTTCTCACCATAGCTGTCAACCTCTTAGCACAAAACACCTGGACAAACCCAGTAATAAGGGAATACAGCCCTCAAACATATTCAGTGAATTCAGTTCTTGCCAAATCTGTCAACCTTAGCACAAAAAACCTGGACAAAGCCAATAACAGGGTATTACAGTCCCAAAAATAAGGACAAATTTCAAAGCCAATAACAGGGTATTACAGTCCCAAAAATAAGGACAAATCTCAAATAGTCATCTTATAAACTTAAGAAATTGCTATAATAAAAGGTTGTGTTACTATATATTTATTGCTAGAATAAAAAAAATATTTTACTATGTATTTCCTGAAGAATATGAAGTCTGAAATTCAAATGCCTGTCAATTTTACTTCTGACGGAACAAAAACAATTTTCAGCAGAGGCCCAGGGAGAAATACTATAGACACATGTCTTTGTAAAATGGCAGGACACCAGAGCAAATCCACACAAACACAGGGATAAGATGCAGACTCCACACAGAAGGCACCCCAGCCAAGAATCAAACCAGAAAACCTATAGCTGTGAAGCAACAATACTGCCACTGCACCATCAAATATGCAAGGAATTAAACATTCAGAAACCTTAAGTCTGAAATTCAAATGCCTGTCAATTTTATATAACATTTGTTAATCAGGACAGTCTGACTTGGAACAAATAAACAATTTTCAGCAGAGGCCCAGGAAGAAATAATGCAGACATGTCTTTGTAACATGGGAGGACACAAAACCAAACCCACACAAACACAGGGAGAAGATACAGACCCCTACAAAGAAGGCACCCCAGCCAAGAATCAAACCTGAGAACCTACAGCTGTGAGGCAACAATGCTACCACTACACCATCAAATATCAACCATCACAGTATTTACAAACCACAGATATTATGAGGAACAGATCAGATCAAATATGAGGCAAAAATCTGCAATTTTTTTACAAATGGTGGTGGGTAGGGAATTCAGGTGTTTAACACCTGCATACAAGGTACAGGCTTCAAGCCTGAGGTATTCCCTACCACACCACCATGAGTCTAACCACCAGTATATTGCACCTAGGGCATTTACACACACACACACACACACACACAGTTGTTCACAGGTTATCTCAGAATTCACATATCATATCAGGGTCTCTTCCCCATGTACAGCCTGCAGTTCCCCAAGAAATCAGCTCTGCGGATGCCTCTAAAATACCACAGAGATGTTTAATAAAAAATCACCCACAAATAAGCTATGTAAAAGCTAAAGCAGTTTTTTTTTTGGTATGGCTGTTTACCTCAGACCTACCCACTCTAACTGGCATACTCCTAAAAGGGTCTATGTTAGATCACTGAATGCTTAAAAAAGCGAACTGTGATTAATCGACCCTATGTAAGCGAAAGTTTACAATTTCAAACTGTCAGAACAGCAATTTTTTTCCTAGGGAAAAAAAATTGCTGTTCCAAAAAAAAAAACACTTTAAACATTACATTAAGTGGGGGGCTGTGCCCCCCGCACCCCCTACTTAAATATACCAACTCCAAGACCGCACTACAGTGCCGAAAACCGCAAAGTAACGAAGCAGCCAAGCAAATTCTTTCCCAGGGAAAGAATTTGCTTAAAAGCCGCTTAGATATTTTGCTGTTTCAGGCTTTTGAGTTCAACCAAGACGCAGTTGAAAGAATGCATCTTCGGTCTTCTAATAGGGAACCTCCTAAAACGGCTAACATTCCACAACCAAAATAGTTACAAATTTTCAGTCACTTAGACCTCTGGATGAATCCTTTTCTTTCCATCTCTTTTTATGTTAACACAGTCCACTCCAAAGTTTCTAAGTATCTAAAAGGTGTGCATAACCTTTTTGTCTTTGTCACTCTCCTTCAGCTCTTACAATTGTTTATTTATTTATTTATTTATGTATATATGTAACTATTTATTTATTTATTTATTTGAATTTGTTTATAATGGCAAAGCAATGATCAAATGTGACCAATTTCAGTCTCAGTATGGGGTCAAAAACTGACCAATAATGCAAACAGACAGGAGTACAACAATACATATGTGACAATAAAGCAGTACAATTGTGGAGTGATGCTTTGAATACTTCATTTACATTACATACAAAAGGTTTCAAAACATTTGGGAAAGTACAGCACAATAAATTAGAGATGTGAAAAGGAGCAAAGGATCTTAAGTGGATGAGTTAAGAGTGGAGAAGAGTTAAAGCAGACTTAAGTGGTTTGACCTGTGAAGGCTAACAAGTACATTCTCCTAGATTAACTAAATGAGATTTTAGTAGAGAACGGAACTTGAAATAACAGAATGAGTCTTTAATTTCAGTTGGGGGGGCTCCCACATGCTGGGACCGAAAACTGAGAATGAATGGTCAGAGACATGTAGCCTTAGGGTGAGGGATTTGTACTTTAGGCTGGAGTAGTTCACATTTCATAGATCAGTGAAGTGCTCTGTCAATAGACTGAATATTCCACATATACAAAGCCTGTTCTCAAAGGGAGATGAAACTCCATCCGTTGACATAAAGGTGTATCAGTTAGTTAATATAAAATTTTGCGACATCAGAGATATTTAGTATAAAGATCAGTAAAACACCCTGGCCTATTATATGATTTAACATCCATCACATTTTTTTGTTTCCAAACCCATTGTGTGATAGAGGGCCACAGAGGTGGAAATATCCGTAGCAGGACAGAGATGAGTGAAGTGGATATGACTGTGAATCTTAGAGACGACCAACTGTTTGGCCTGTATGGTGGGCTATGCACAGCTCACTCACACACACACACACACACACACACACACACACACACACACACACACACACACACACACACACACACACACCTTACCTGGGTCCATAAAGCACTCCATTTAAAGCTGTAATCCGTCTCACACACCTGGAAAGCCCTCCATTCTCTCATCAAAGGGTCCGGAAAGCTGTAATCCGTCTCGCAGCACTATAACTCCATTCTACTCACAGCAAACCCGCGCTCGACGTAACGCTTCCCTGCAGGAGAACTTACCTCCCTCCTGATTGGTCCTGCGCTCGAATCCCTGCTTACCTCTCTCGCGATTGGTCCTGCCTGCAGCTCAAGCAGTCCGGAGCTCCTCTCTTCTGTGCGGTTGTCTACCGCACGGCATCTTGGGCATCTGCGGGGCAGAAAATACCTTCTCTGCATCTGGACTGCCTGAGTGGCAGTCAGAGTTCGCAGAGATTCCTGGGCATCTGCGGGGCAGGGCAGTGCATTTGCGCATGCATGGCTGCCGGCACTCCATGAAAATAGAAAAATATATTTTTTTAAAGTTTATGTTTAATGTTTTTATTTCTTTTTATTTCTAGGTGGGGGGGCTGCAGTCCAGCAGACCGATAGCACGAGCCGCCCCTGTATTATATGAAGCACAACTAAACAATACTGTACAAACAGTTAAAGAGAACAGCAATAATACGAAACAGCTTTACATGACTATACATGGAATTCAGTATTGCTTTCTTCAAGATACTAATGTTGGCAGCCAGCTAAATAATATGATAATAAAACCCACCATATCCAGTAATGGCCCCTCATCTAAAGTTATGTTTGTTTAACTCTCCTAAGTTAAGATGCAAAGGTGAAAAGTTACAGTGTATGTGTGCTCATATGCACATGTTCATAGGAACGGTGAAGAGCTACAGTTTATGTGTGCTCATATGCACATGTTCATAGGTGTGTGTACTGATGCATGTGTGCGAACGCATGTGAGTTATTTATACTGGGTAGCTTCTGAGCACCCCCTACATATTCTGTTCTGTTATATACATCTGTTCTGCACTCATGATTCAATGTAGACCTGAATCACCTATAGATATTTTCTGTGTTTTGGGGGGGGGGGTTGTATATTAACCATATGAACTGCGTGCCACACATGAAAATTCACTTCCTCAGAAAATCAATTTAATTCAAAATGATGGAATAAAATGTTATAAAATAGGAAGAAGCAAGACATAATACAAATCAAATCCAAAAGTCACATTAATTTGAGCAGCAGCCTCTTCTAAAAGCTCTTCATAAAACATGTACATTTGAATGCATTTAAAATCCAACATTTTATAAAAAAGGAAATATTAATTTACCCGTAATCCAATGTTATTCCCTTGTACTCCTGCCCTTCCCCCCTAATTGTTAAGTGAACTTGCATGCACAGTGAGCCACAGTTAACTGGAAGACTGCGAAACCCATAAATTGTCCCTTCGATTCTAGAGAGAGCAGTCCAGCTATAAAAGGCCATGAGACACTAGCTGGTCACCAACACTACTCGAACCCCCCTGCTCTAAACCACTAACATTAAATGAAAACATCTGAAGCTCATCTACTCGGTTCCATCATAAAAATACCTTACCCATTACTAAATAGCTAATTGCAGTTATAATGGCAAACAATTTAATAGTACAGACTCCCCCACTACCAAATGAAGTCTACCAATGGTCTCACTGCAACTACACATGCACAGAGAACACAGCCCAACAAAGCCATAAGTGAAGGGAGTACAACGGCTCAAAATAGGGGAAAGTTGACAGAATTGCAGGTTTGGCATTAGCATAAACTGAAATGCCTTTTTTTGGACTTTAGTCCTCTAAAATTACCCATAGTTTGCTAGAAAACTAAAATGTAATGAGCAACTGACCAAAATAAGAGGTAAAAATTTGGACATGCACCAGCACCGACAAACAACATAAACATCTATATCATTGGTGGAAAATACATTGCACCTTACAGCAAGCCATAAAACATTCCCCTTTCCACCTTTCCAATGGTTAGTACAACCTTAGTAAATGTGTTGATTTCAGGGAGGAACAGGCAACTACAAACTCACCCCAAGAGCAACATCACAAGTTGGATAATATCAAACATTCTAAAACCTCAACAAGCTGAAAACAATACTAGTGTATCACATTTCATCTTCGGCTGGCCAGTAAACCATTTTGGTAACAGACCGATTTGTCCAGGGACATCTTCAAGTGGGGTTAGATAAATACAGTAGCACAGAAAGGGATTCTGAAGTGATGGAGGCTGTTTCCATGGATGTTCTGTTCACTTGGGGTGTTCAATGAGGTCACAGATGAGAGATCACTGGGTGAGCAGCAGTCAGTGCTCTGATGAACTACCTTTGAAAGGTAATGGATTATGTTTGTGTGGATGTTTTGATTGCTGGAATGGTGCACAATGAGGTTGCTTGGTGGAGGTATTTTTTGGGGCAGAGTAATGCAGCACAGGGGATTATTTGTATGGAATTTGGGGTTTACAGATGGGGTGGAGTCACAACAATCATGGGAAGCTAAAAATTTAATGGCTTAGGACCCCTGTAAGATAGCCAAGTTCAAGTTTTTATTTCCACATACTGCTCCTATTGTCCTTCAGGATGGACACAGGTGGAACCTTTGAGTGTATTTGCATTTACGCATCCAGTTCTTTTGGAGAGGGCTAAGAAGGTATTTTGCCTGTTATGTGGTGGGTGTTGTGTTCCAAACATGGCATTTTCTGGGAGTCAGCGTTGGCCCTCAAGCAGGTTGTAGTAAT
The DNA here is from genome assembly GCF_019279795.1 of Protopterus annectens. Classification (NCBI taxonomy): domain Eukaryota; kingdom Metazoa; phylum Chordata; order Ceratodontiformes; family Protopteridae; genus Protopterus; species Protopterus annectens. Next base: position 881,455,144 of record NC_056734.1, on the reverse strand, counting down.
GTTTGCATATCAAGTTAAGGTTTTAGAGTGAGTAACATGCGTACCATTTGACATCTGCCTTGGGCCAGTGGGAGGTGTTCAGTGCACATATGACCTTTACAAGTAGATAGGGTTTGAGGTAGCAGGTGGGTATGTTGCTGTCTTGGGGGGGGGGGCATGTGTGGCATTGCCTGTTGTGTTGGCAAAGCAGAAGTTAAAACGATTATGCAAGGCATTTGTTTGGGGTTCTTTGCAGATGTAAGATGTGTTTATTTCCATAACCTATACAAAGGTAACAACTGGAAATAAAGGTCTGAGGTGAAGCCAGGATCAAGCAATGATTAAAGATGGTCTTCAGCTTTTGGGTTACTGAAGTTGCATGCCAGACAATTTTACTTGGATTGCTTTGGGGGTTGTGGCTTGAGGGATGGCAAGACAGAGGAACAATGGAGGTACTGAATATTTGGAGTTACCATTTAATCTGACATAAGATTAATGGGAGTTGAGGGGTTAGGCTTCACTTCCATTTGGGTAATATGACAGTGAAATGGGTTCTGTTCACTTTTGGGGTGTCAGGTTGTGTTAAGATTAAAGGCTTGCTGCAGGAGTTGGGGGCACCTTTTATAAGTAGAGCATAGCATAGGGAATCACTAGATTGGTTAAATGTATTACAGCTGTTGGTGGGAAGGTCTCTTTGCTGGGAAAGATTTATTTTGTCAGGTGGGGGAGCAGATTTAGACAGTTCAGTTGGTCAAGGAGGACTTAACTGTGACTACTGTAATGGCACAGGTGACAAGGCTAAGTGACCTTAATAAATCTTGATTGGTGGTTCATTGGTTTGAGCAGTTGGGGTAGGTTGATAGTGGGAAGACTGACAGACGTTGGCTATAGTCAAGATAGGTTTTGTAGTAGGGGTTGGTGTTGGGAAATGGAGGTTCATGGGGTTACAGTTTTTGGCATTTATTTTAAGGATGTATTTTAGTCATGCAGTCATGTTTGTAGGTTAGCCAATGCTAAGATGGTAATTATATTTCTATGCTTGTACATGATAGGGGTGTATATCAAAAGATCGAACGCTGAAAAGTTCGAATACCAAAACCTTGAACTTGAAAGTTCGAGGACTGAAAATTAGAAATAGTTTGTAGTGTTCATGCGTTTCGCATTTTGTACTGGAAAAAAATTGCTGTTCTCAGTCTTCGACGTTTTCAGCTTTTGTGGTTTTGGGTTCGATGTTATAACATTTGAAGTTTTGACACTTTGATGTTGTGATATAGACCCCTGGATAGTTAGTGTGATGGCTGGTTTGCTCTTAAATTGATTTTGAATGGAAATTTCAGTTTGTTTTTTATACAGTGAGTGGCAAATAGGGCTGCAGTTAGGTATGATGGTAGCCAATTGCCCTTGTGTGTTTTCACGTGCCATTGGGATTAATGTTTCGGATTCATTATAATATAGGTAGTCGGAATAACTGTAAATTTAATCATATACAGAAGTTGCTTAGGGTCATGGTTATGGTTATTGCTTTGAATGGAATTTTGGTTGTCATTATATTCATTGGGCAGTAAATGGGGCTGCAGTCTGACTTGAGGGTATGCAATTACCTCTGCATGGTTTCAAGTAGCAGTGGGTTTAGTGTTTGGTTGTCTAGTTGGCTGGTAATGACCCGAAATTCATTACAAAGCTTTTATTGGTATGGTAGTTGGGTAACTGAGTATTTCACTCATACAGTGGGTATGTTAGGTTATGAGGTTATGGTTTGTTACTTTAGCATTGGTGGGGGATCAGTGGCTTGCTTTCAGCTGTTTAGGCAACTGGCTAATTTTATTATTTATGTGATATGGATTTGATAGGGATTTGAGAGGTGATGGCATGGATGCAGTTTGGTTAGGCAGGATGGGGGTACACTGAATGATGTTTGGCTTGATGTCTTTTAATGGTGGTTAGGTGGTTTGAAGGTTGGTTGGTGAGAGGAGGAACAGCCTGGTCAGGCTGGTGGATGGAGAAGAGGGGCAGGCTTGCCCTCTTCTGTTCCCCCTCTGGTGTTGGATGTTCAATTCAATGACTTTTGAAAGGAAAGTGAGCGGCTGGACACTGCTTCATAAGTAAAATAAGCAAGCGGAGGTAAGCTGCTTATTTGGTTGGATGTGTAAGTCAATAAATGGTTAATGAAGTGAGTGGTGGTACGCTGCTTCATAAGTAAGTGACTGGAGTTAGGACGCTGCTTACTGGTTAGGATGAGCGGGGTCACACTAATTTTATTTTAATGTTACATGGATGTTGTTCTCAGCTATATCATGTGTTTGTTGTAATTAATAAATATTGGTTAACAATCATGTTTATGGAAGTTTAATTAAGGTCATCAAATGTCATTCGGTGTGATGTGTTTATTGAAGGGGACCAGGACAACAGGAAAATAGCTATAGTCTTTTTATTCCTCACAATAATTTGTACTGGATACAAGACCATCAGAAGTCTTTTTTACTTCATACCTCGAAGTGTGCCCTTTGTGACAGCTATCCATAACTGTCTCCTGTGCAGACACAGTTAGTGCACAGCTGTGTGGAGCACAATAGGCAGTACTTTGAATCTTATAAGGTATGTTTGTTAGACAAGTGAGAAAGACAGGAGTTTCTAAAGCAAAGAATGAAAATATGGCGCAATAATAGGGCTACATGTTTTTGGTTTTAGAATCCATGTTAGTGGAGCCATAACTATTCCAATAGGATACTGACATAATCCCTTCAAGTGTGTTCTTCATGTCACAGCAGATATCCTTCTTCCTGTGGCATCAATGGTTGATATACATCTCTTTGAGGTCTGACCTTTGGCATGTGATCAGGTCTGCAAGATGTAACTGCTGAGTATGTCAGAGAATGCTCACAGTCATTATTTAGCTCCCCAGTATGACTGATCTGTATTGCAAGACTTCATATAAACATTTATGTATACCTGTTTTTATTTTGTTCACAATATATGGCTTTGGTGGAAATAATGGTTTATTCATCAGGTCCTGACATGTGCCATGCTACAAAATTGTCATAAAGTATGAGGGGACCTGTGTAATGATACTTTCTTGTGGTTTTGTTGCCAGTAGTTAATGTTATTGTAGTCCTTACTTATGAGCATGCCCAGTATAATAATGTAATAGATGCATGCCATTTAGTACAAAGCACATGAAGTTATCAATGGTATGATATAGTTGTTGCCATTTGCTCTTTTTTGTCAAAAAGTAAAATAATTAGCCCCTGTAAGGCTGTCTTTGCCTACATCTGTGAAATGGAGTTATTGCCCTATGTCTGAAAGACAATAACATTTGTCACAGGCCAGTGTACATTTTGATATATGTGAAATGTAAATGTCAACTCTTACTAATGCGCAATAATGTTTCACAAGTTTGTGATTTATATTACCGTACTGTAATACAGGTATTACCAATGTGTTTAACAAGGTTCACTTCAGGGCTAATTGTGATGTACAAGATACTATACTGTATTCACATATGTACTTTGATAGACTTTAGAGTTTCAGTGTGCATGGTGTGACACTTGCGGTGGCAAGGACACACATTACATGACATTGGGCGCACACATATGCATAATAATTAATGATAACATGATAATTGATACATTTCTCTTATAGCTGATGCAATTGGCCAAGTCTTGTATGGGCAATCTATCCATACATGTTATTTGTATCACACATACATGCATCCTATGGACGGTGATATACTGCCATTCCTATACACATGCAACCCTGTTGTCAAGTAACTGGTACACATGATGTTTGCTTTGTTTTATGTGCATGTTAGCATATGCCACACAATCATTTCCCTCATTTTGCAAGTATGCTCATCTCACATCTGCTTTAGTTAGACAACTGTAAGTTGTAAATTGCTGTACAGGTAGCAGAACTGTATTGTGATAATATCATGAACAAAATGACAGTTCTGTATATGTGTCATGTCCTCCTGGCTTGTAGTACATAAATAATTAACAGGTATGAACGGTCACGCTTTCTATCATTCACAAAATGCATTTTTTTTTTTTTGGCCACAGATGTTTTTTTCAGGAATTAATGCTACTATTTCAGTGATTTCACAGGTGTCTGTGAGTCTTCTCATTATGCCCCCATTTTTACAGGTGCATACATTGCCATTACAGCATGATTAACATTTATTTCATGCACATAAGGCAAAAGAATGGTTTAAATTCTGTAACCTATATGTATATTGTAACATTAGTCATGAGAATGTAAATTATTTCCTTTGATTACTTGCATGGTGTACACCACAGTGGCAGAGAAGGTTCATAAACCTGCACAGTAGGTGCTGCTAGACATATTCAATGTACTCATGTGAGCAGAAATTTTTCTGAGTATGTCTCAGAAAATGTATAGTGGAAGCGGTTCATAATTTTTAATAACTGGCTAGGCTGTTGTATAATGTACATTGATATAACACATGGTTTACTAAGACAATTGTACCTATATCAGCCTTTTTCCATAGTTACAAGTGCCAAGTGACAATAAAATGTCTCTTCTCTGCAGTGCATAGGGCAACAGTTTGAAAGATGAGTAACTTTTTTATATGATAGGTGGATGGTAGAGGCAGCATAATGTATGTTACTACACATAACTTTCTGGAAATACAGCTGATGTGCACTGTTAGAAGTATATACAGTATCCCCTCATGTATCTACTACCACTGCCACTGCTATCTCAGTTCTGCAATGTAAATTAATTTTACATGTACCACATTTACTTTACATTTGTTACACTGTAGTTGTGTCCCTTCCATATGTTTTTGTCAACATTTTCTTTTTATTATGTAGATGTGACCCTATGAAGACAGTACTACTTCTATAGTTATTAATATTTTAATTAGTGGTGTTTGTGCATTAATCTACTTATTCAGAAATATGAGTGTGAGATCCCTCCTCTGGGCCAGTAATCAAGGAGCCTCAATCCTCACCACTGACACCAGTGAGGGACATTCACTTAGAACAAAAATGGATACACACAGTATTTTCAGATGCAGCTCTCAGCACCAAGCACAATTTTCCTTAAGAGCACACAGGGAGCACACTCCAGACTCCAGGCTAAACTTTCTCTCCAGGCCCCAAATAAGTATCCAGCTTTCTTTCCCCCTGCAGAAACCAGTGCTCTGTGTCACTGTCCCAAATAGATGACACATAAAGTTTGAGATTTGATTTACACACACACACACACACACACACACACACACACACACACACACACACACACACCTGGGAAAGGCTAGCACAGATTTATTAGCCATACACTCTCTGTCAGACTATAAGGTAGAGTCGCAACCACAAGCCAGCTACTTTAAGGTTATTAACAGGGTACTCAGTTACTCTTAGTAAAATTAATATATATACAAATGGTTATGTTTCCAAACGGCCTGACTTTCAGGAACATGTAGCATACAGTATCATCAAATACATGTAATTACTCTGAAAAGTTAAACTATTTTCTAAAAGACCAGCCACATTGAAAGGTTTAGATATATTTAATAAAATAGAAAACATGAAAATACTGAATATCTATTTACAATGTTCACTAAAGTTTCAATTCACAGGAAATATAAAAAGTAACACAGATGGAAAGACTTGGAGAGGCACAGAAAAATGATACTTTAATAATCTCACTATTTTCCCTAACTGACTGAGGAAGTACAACTCCTCGGTTACTTACTAAAGCAAGGGAAGATGAAGTGGGTGAGTGGTCTTTGTTGTCAGGTTCCCCAAAACTGAGTGCTGAGTGTCACTATCATATCTCTCACTAATATCTAAAATAACTTCAGTGCTGGCTATAGAATGACATCACATCTAGTCATTACCTGATTCTGTGGTTCCCACACTACCCCCTTAACTAGATGCTGAACAAGAATCTAGCACAGATGTGTCACAATACACACCTAGAGTTTTGCCAAGGCCTATGGAGACTGTGAAATGATTACAATACTTTCATGCTTCTTGTAGAAGCTAACCAGCCATTTTCAGGCACCCAATGTAGGAATTAGTTCATCACTAAGGAAAACAAGAGCAGGACCCCAGACAAGACATTGCATCTCTGGCTGCATTCAGGCCTGTGAGATAACATATTTTTGGCCTAAACCAAGTCGTTTAATTTCAAGTTATTTTTCGTAGGGTAAGCTGGGTTGAGCTTAACCCCTTCCCTCCCAGCATCCTCTGTTAACATATATAAATTTCCAAAGTTACTTACAACAGTTCAGTCTGATACAAATGCATATTTCTTTGCTGTCCAGCAAGGACCACTGTTGAAACGTTTTTAACACGAGCAGCTTTACAAATAAATTTTAATGCAAGCATCTGTACAAATCAGTTTGACATACAAATGGCATAAAATTCTTTACAAAACTCCAGCTAGCTATGCTGGCATATGTTACACATTCACTACCCTACTACCTCTGGCACAGCTGGCACTACCTCACTTCATCACATCTCAACCCTGTTTGATAACGCAAGCTAATTTTTCAAGTAACACTGGACGAATGCTGCTTGAAAAGAATTAGCCTGTCTACAAACACATTAACCCATACCCTGTTTTGACAGTCCATCTGCATTGGCATTGCTCACCCCACTACTATGCTGCATTGTCATGTCAGATTCCTGCAACCCTAGGCTCCACATTATTAACTTGCCATTTTGCTGGCTGGCTTGATGTAGCAATAGATCCTTCTCAGATTCCTCCTGCCTCCCACTGCAAATACTCAGCAGCAGGGTCTCCCTATCATGGCAAGGCTTCATCATGTTAACTTGGTTCAATCTGTGACCCCTGCCTCCTGCCTAGCAGGTTTCCATGTTGCTAGCATCACAGACCTTCATTACCACTTTGAAGGGTCTTTCCCAAGCTGCCTGCAGCTTATTGTGTCTCACAGTAATGAGCTCCATTTGCCTGCTGTCCCACAGCATACTCTCGGGTTTGAGCATTCCTGTCATACCATACCTTTTTCTGCTGTTGTGCTCCTGCCAGGTTTTCCTGGGCTAAGCCTATGAGCTCCCTAAGCCTTTTCCTCAGGATTAGGACATATGCCACAACAGACTTCTTGTGGGATTCACACTTACACTCCCACTCATCATAAATCAAGTCTAAAGGCAGCCTCACCCTATGCCCATACAGCAACTCAAATGGGAAAAAAAAAACTATGGATTCCTGGGGAACTTCTCTGTATGCAAACAGCTGATGGGGCAAATATTTGTCCACTCTCTCTCTTAAACTGGTCTCCAAATGCCCTTAGCATGGTCTCTGTGCAGAGTTTAACCTCTCCACAAGACCATTAATCTGAGGATGGTAGGGGATGATCTTTAGGTGCTTCATCCCTCAACACTCCCACAGACAAGCCAGAAGATCTGACATGAAACTGACACATCTGTCAGTCAGTATTTTTCTCAGGAAACCTACCCTGCTGAAAATCACTGACAAATCATTTGCCCCTGTTCTGCTTCGATAGAGGACAGAGCCACCACTTGTGGGTATCTAGTAGCATAATTTACTACAACCAGGATATAATTCTTCCCTGTGGAACTTGGGGTACTCAGAGACCCAACAATATCCATAGTTACCCTCTAAAATTGCTCCTCAATCACAGGCAATGGTATCAAAGGAGCTTTGACTTTTCCCCTGCCTTGCCTACTTTTTGGCACTGCTCACAGATCCTGCAGTACCCTACTACATCCCTTGCAGTCCCAGGCCAATAAAAGTTCTTCACAATATGTCTGTTGGTATGCTTTATGCCCATATGACCCGCAAAAGGAATGTCATGGGCTATGGCTACAAATGCCAGACTATAGGCTCTAGGCACTAGCAGCTGCTATACAGTAACCCTGTGCTCCTGTATAGAGATTCCCCTTTTCCTTGAGAATCATACCCCCTTAGCTACCTCCCTCAAGCCTCATAGTGTAGGGTCCAAGAGCTGAGCATGTTTCAACTCTACCTTTGTGACCTTTCCCAGCTCCTCTTTCACAGGAGGTCTGGTGCCTTCTGACAGCAGTGCTTCACTGTCATCCTGGGTACTACCACTCACCTCAGCCCTTGTAGTCACTCTGTCCGAGGGAACATCAGTACCCACCAGCAGCTGTGGCTCACTGCTACAGGGTAGTTCTCTCCCTGAAATAGCCACCTCACCAGCCCTGGCTTCAGGTATGAGCTCTGTCTGGGTTTCCACTAATCTACCAGCACCACATGCCTGTCTCCAAGGCTAACTGCACGTGACTGCATGCACACACAATACTGCATTCTCAAAATCATTCCCATATCAAGACATCTGCAGGGATATCCTCAAACACACCTACTTGCTTGCTTCCTTTTCCGCCCTCTCAGTCAAGGTGAATCCTGGCCAAAGCATTTGGAATGGGGTCCCTCCCAAAGCTCTGACTGGAGTGGACTGGTCAGGCAAGTACTAATTCTTTTTATCTACTGCAGGCTTCACAATGGTTATGTCAGAGGCTGTGTCTCTCTGAGTAGTGGCCTGTTATCCATCTATTTAGATAGGATAATACAAACTCCAGTGATAGTTTGGTGCCCCTGTTGTCTCTAAACAACTTACCATTGGCGTACTGTTATTCCCACTTGCTGGCTCCCACACCTTTTTTCCCCACCTTGTTTCTGTGGACATCTATATGCTACATGGTCCCTCTGGTTACATTTAAAACATCTAAATCTTGATCCTGGCTGTGTACCTGAACTACTACCTTCTCATTTTACTGATGGACTCTGTTGGGGTGGTTTAGGCTGTCCACCATGGGTTTCCTTATATCCATGCACCATACTGTGTATCCCCTTTTTGTGCAGTGATGCCCTACTTGCTAAGTAGAGATCCCCTTTTTCTCCATCTCATCTGCAATGTTACAATCCCAGTCTGACAACTAGATTCTAATATCCTCAGGCAAAGTTCTAAGGGCTTGTTTCCTCACCAAAAGTTCTGCCAGCCTTTCAAAAGTATTGACTTGGCACCCACTCACCCACCCACCTATGAAAACAAGGGCTTAACTTAGCAATATAATAACATGCACTTTCATCTGCCTTGAGTCTATGCTCAGGAAACTTTTTTCTGTAAGCTTCAGGTGCTAACTTAAAACATTCAAATAACCATTGTTTAACCTTGTCATGATTTAAATAATCAATATCAGACAATTTATAAACAGCAGTTACAGCTTTACCATGGAGTAATTGAGTCAGGATCTGTGCCCAGAGCCCTTGGTCAACATTATACTGTTTACATACTCTTTCAAATATATGTATAAAACTATCAAAATTATCAACCTTTGTAATCTGTGGAAGAAATTTACTGACCTTTATTGCTTCTGAGGTTCAATTATTCCCTTCCCATTATCTCCATAACACTGACAAAGAGTCAGCATCTCCCTATCGTGTTGGTGCTGTTTCTCATTTTCTTTGGCCTCCAAATGCTGCAGTCTCTCTGCTGATTCTCATTATGTATGTTTTGCCTGCCACAGTCTCTCATTTTCTTCAGCTTCTAAATATTGCAGATTATCTGCTGATTCTAATTCCAAATGTTTGACCTACAGTTAAAGTCTCAATAATTACAGATGGACTTTTAAGTCTTCTGAGGAAAAGGCAAACTGTCCTGTTTCAGAGGGGTAGACAACCCCATCATCAGACTGGTTTTCTTCCTGGTTGCTGGCCCATGATGCAGCTGAAATTAAAGCTGAAATAATTTTCCATCTAGTCAGGTTCTTTACATTTGCACACCTTGGCCAACTGGTTCACTCTCAGCTTGCCACAATGTTCTGCTGACATTTATGCCTGCTTTCCCTGACTAAACTAAACTAACAAAATAAATAAAAAAATAAATAAATAGACCTAAAACAGCTCAAGAAAATCCACATGAGGCTGTTCAAGTGATTTTAATTGATGCTATCATGTGATAAGTGTTTTAAGATTGAGGAATATATTTAATAATATTATTTTATTGTAGCTGTATGGTCTAAAGAAGTGCTCAGAAGGGCATGAAAGTGCTAACCGTTTATTAAAGTTTTTTGGACTTATATCATATCTGCCTTGGTGATCGTGTGGATTTTCTTGAGCTGTTTTATGTTTTTACTGTTGATTTCCACTGGTACCTATGATTTCCACAGTGGCATTATTTGTCTTTATTCAAATAAATAGACCTGTTGTGAAAATGAAAGTCTGTATTTTTACCTTGTGGCTGCCGAGAGTACACACACCTTCAGTGACAACTGCCTACATTCAGGCTTGTGAGATAAAGATCTTTATGGCCTAAATCAAATAATTTAATTTCAAGCTACTTTTCTTAAGGTAAGCTGGGCTGAGCTTAACCCATTCCCTTAAATCATCCTTTGGTAACATACATACATTTCCTCAGTTACAACCAGTTGATGTAGATGTATATTTCTTTTCTGTCCAGCAGGACCCACTGTTGATACATTTTTAACACAGGTAGCTTTATAAATAAATTTTTAGCGCAAGCATCTAAACAAATCAGTTTGATATGCAAATTATATAAAATTCTTTACACAGCCCCAGCTAGCTATGCTGCCATATGTTACACATGCACTGCCCTATAATCACAATGAGTTACTCATTTAGCTCATCCTGCCTCTTAAGTATATATTTCAGATTGCTTGCTTTGTATTGTGACGTCAGTGTGTGCTCACTTACTCGGGTTGAATTTCTTTGCAACCTATATTATGTGTGTGAGCCTCTCTGCACCTCAGCATGGCTGCCAAGATATGCTCTGGCCTTAAATAGGTACTACTTAATATGTAGTATTGCTTAGCAGCTTGCATATTCTGTTGCTTGCTGTGCTAACATAAATGAGACATGTAGAGTTAGCACAACCTGTACAGGCTTGTTAATGAATCCCCTGGGTATATCTTCCATTACTGGCTTTTTGTTGGTGAGCATATGAAACTTGATAGTTCAATTTGGGAGGCTCAGGATAAAACTTTTTTTAGACTATACATAAACTCAAAAAATACCTGATATTTTGCATTTATTTTCATATATTCAAGTATTCAGTGTTCCACTGCAAAATATATTTGAGTGTTCAAGGTCATTCCTAAAAATGGTTCATAAGTCCATTGATCTAAACTATTTGTATAACTATGTAAAATAATAATAATAATGGTATTTTGGCTTTTCCTGGTTAGGGGTTGCCACAGCAGAACTCTGGTCCACTAATAATTGGCAGTGGATTTTTAAGGTGCCGAGTTGCCAGCCCGACGCCCAGCCTTCAAAGGAAGCAAACCCATTCACGCATGCACCTACCTGCATGTCTTTAAATGTCACTCAACTATGGGGAGGACATGCGGACTCCACACAGAAGGCGCTCCAGCCTAGAATCAAATGGGAGAACCTCTTGATGTGAGGTGACAATGCTAACCGCTGCACCAGCGAGGCCTGGATAACTATGTAAAATAAAGTGTAAAATGTCATGGCATATGAACACTGATCCTAATTCAAAAAAGTTCAAGGTAACTTTTTTACATTCAGAGATACTCGGTGGTGAACTGTTTACATAGCCATGTTAGATGCTTATGAGGCATTCCAAGGGAGAGCCATATGCTGATTAGCCATGTGCACTTCCCCAGAATTGCATGCATTAAGACAATTGTGTGCCCAAGTAAGTCAGATAATCACTCGGGTATATAAATTATCATGGCTATTCCTAGTCCCTTGTGGTAATGCACAAGGCCAAAAGACTGTGTCTACCCATTGTAGTAGAAGAATTTGGTAAAGAATTTAGTGGGCAAGTAGTTTTCAGTGGTGTGTGTGTGTGTGTGTGTGTGTGTGTGTGTGTGTGTGTGGGTACGGTGAATGTCATGTTATACTTCCACAGACCCCTTGATGTACGAGTAAAGCCTGCAACAATGGGTTGAGTAACATTAACTACTAGGAATAACTGTAGAATTTTGTGCTTAATAGTACTTAGGGGCAGGGAAGCCACTAGATATCATAACATTACACTCTGTTCTCATGCTTTAAATTGGTGGTGGGGTACAACTAGGTACCAAGGTAACTCTGAAGATATAGGTTGGGTGAATTTTAACCACCAGGAATTATACGTCCACCTTGTACATTAATGGTGCTTATACATAGCATGGGTCAGAAGAAATACTATCCACCAGGGATATACTACATAGTATGCCTTAAAAAGCCACTTATATAAAAAAAAAACAAAACAAAAAAAAAACATGGAGCGAGGAACCACTAAATAAGGCATTCTATCAATAACATGACTTAAAGACACAAAAAAAGGATTCTAACCCTGTACCTAACCAACGAAGATATTTTCTGTTCCCATACTAGACACCCGGAATGCAATATAAATAATAAATAATATGCAGATAAAAATAAATTAGAAAGAAAAAATGCTTCAAACCCTACACCTTTGCCAGAAGAAAAATCAGCACTAACCTAATGTGCTAAGTGATAAGTTAGTACAGGTGCTTTTTAATATATAATTTGGATACTGAGCATTATTCAATGCCTGTAACAGTTCATGAGTTAAAGAGAGAGAGATAAGGTACTGTATGTAAAGCATACCTCTAAACCTAGAAGTGCAAGAAACCTAGACAAACCTAAAATTAAAGGGACAAAGACACAACTGTTAATGAAATCTGATTATTCTTTACAAACTTAGAAAGTCACGAAAAGAACAGCTTTTGCACTAGTATGCGTTAAATGAAGGCAATGGAGTGTGAAGTATTCAGATAATGACAAATTGCAATCATCCGTGATTTACCAGGGCAGGAAAAAGAGTCAGTGGGTATGTTCTGGCATCACAAGGACAGGTATGGGGTATGAGGTGTGAATGTGTATGTTTCATGGGGGGTGTGTGTGTGTGTGTGAATGTGGAAGATTGAATGAGGGTGTGCCCCTCCTAACACAATGCATCGGACACCAGTGTTAACTAACAGAGGGAGTATTTCTCACCACTCAAGGTAGTTAGCAGCAATTGAGATAGATGTGTATTATCTGGCAATGAGGTATTTTCTTCATTGCTGCGAATCTGCCTCTGAATCCAAAGTATTACATCATGGAAGAAGGGTTTTCTTACCACAACCCTTAACATATGCAGTGGAGATTTTTCTGACCTTGTGACCATCTCCATAGAACAACTTTTTGTTCAATTAACTGTGAGTAAAATCATTTATTCAAGCAGTGAGGTTGTATTGTAGAGGTGAAGTGCATGTTTTTGCATACTGCAGAAATGGTTCACGAGCTTGCAGTACTGTGTTTAACCATATTTAAATTTGGCAACTACTATGCTGTTTCCCTAACATGCTCTTTAAAATAAGCATTTTTTCCATTTTGTACTACAAGATATTTAATAAGAATCACAGATGATTTCTTGTTTTCCAAAATAATTGTATCCATTTCACTTGACACGAGAGGAATTTAGGAAGTTAAAAGATCTTATTGTCATGCAAAACATATTCTTTTGTAGACTCTCTCTCTCTCTCTCTATATATATATATATATATATATATATATATATATATATATATATATATATATATATATATATGTGTGTGTGTGGATATAGAAATAAATATATAACAAAACTTTATTTTTAAATGTTTGACAGTGTTACATCTTCAGGGACATTTATTTCTGACATTTTCAATTATTAACTCCAAGCAGAGTCAAAGATTAACATGTCTGAAATCTCAAAAACATGCCTGTTCAGTGTGTGTGATTTTTTCCAAAGATCCTTCAGCAGATTAAAACATGGAAAGGTTTGTTAAACCCAGGATACTTACAGAGAAGACATGTACCTGGCAAGGTAATTGTATTTTATTGGCTTTTAATATGGTAGGAGTGGTAGCCCATTAAAACAAGTATCACAGAATATATTTCAGACACAAGAGATGTAATGTGATTTTGGGAGAGGGCCCCACATGCAAATGGCAAGGTGAAAAACCTGATATCTGAGCTGTTGTAAAACAAATTCCAGACATCATAGAGCTGGCAGCTATTGTATATCATTGCAGTGAGTGGCAGTGAAGAACAAAGTAAGAACAAAGCTAAAGCCATAGTCAACACTTCTTCTCCTTTCCATTTCTGGATGGATTGGAATTTATCTCTTGGCTGAGAAAGCACTCAGGATATGAGACCAGAGCTGCATGAATGATTTCTTTTTGCAACACTGCAGTGAAACTGGACTTAGGACAGTTAGATAAAGGCAGGTGAACAGAAGTCAAGGATTCCTAAAATGTTACTTATTCATATCTTGTCAACCTGATGGGAGCAGTTGTATATCTAAGAAAATATGTAGTTGATTTGCTGCATGCAACTGCTGTTATGAATAGATCCCCCACTAAAAATCCCTGATCCATCATTTCTATGTGTTTCCCAGTTTTTATTTTTTAAGTAAGCAGAATTTTATGTTGCCAGAATATAGTGTCACTGCAGTTATAGATATGTGTGTTGTATGAGCATTGTGGTACTGCAACATCCGTTTGTTGTCACATGCTGTTTCTTGTTTAATTATCACTAATAATCCCATCTAGCAATGTCTAAATGCCTAGTGCATTCAGTTTTTGTCAATTTCTACTGCTCTAACATCTGGAATACATAAATAGAGACTATATCATGCCAGCTACTATTGCAATTAAATAATTTTATATAACATTAAAACTGAAATATTGGAAAATGAATATTACAATACTCTGTGCACTAACTGCAGATAGAAAACGCTTAGCTTGCAGTCAGTTTAAAGACATATTGAGATGATTCCTTGACACCTCAAGGTGCTTATTGTAGATGTCACAAATCTGGTGATTATCAAGTCACCAGGGATATAGATGCTGATCATCCCATGTCATTTGTATATATGCAGACACAAACACACTCACACATATACACACACACACACACACACACACACACACACACACACACACACACACACGTATACACATGCAGCTATACTCATGCACACATAGATGTAGACACACAAGAAGAAGGTGAAACACAGATGCACATGCACAGACAGATACACACACACACACACACACACACACACACACACACACACACACACACACACACGTGCGCACTCACAGAGAAATATATACACATTCACGCACACATAAATGCATACATAAGCATACACACATGAACACACACCATGCAAACACACTCATGTGTGCACTCGCATACTGTCATGCATAATTTTTCCACACACACACACACACACACACACACACACACACACGCACATACACACACACACACACATACACACACACACACACACACACACACACACACACACACACACACACACACACACACACACACTCACATACACACACACACACACACACACACACACACGCACACACACGCACATACACACACACACACACACACACACACACACACACACACACACACACACACACACACACACACAAACAAACACACGCAGTCATTACTAAATACATTCCTGGGTATTGACTAGAGTATCTTTGGTATTATAGTCAGATGGAACAGCTAGGTTTGAAATGACCTCTGGCCTGATAGCCTAGCAACCTCCTATGATCCTAAAATAACATTGCAACTGCCAAGCCACAAAACAAAATCAGTGAGTGTTTGCCTGTGATCTTCCACCGTTAAGAGTCACTTTTATTCATAGGTGGCTTCTGTTTTAATCAATTGCAACCACTTTACTAAGTGTTATAAAATACAACAAAAAACCAGGCTTAAATAGTGGGAAGTATACTTGCTGTGTTCAATTCAAGTCAGTCACAAAAGGTAACCAAATGTTCCACAAAAAGAAACGAAGCTGTAACCTACAAACCGCTTTACTTTGCGAATTCTTAATCCAATAAAGAAGAGTCAAAATCACCATAGAGTGTTCATTCGAACCTACTCATCCACTGGGCAATAGCCTGTAGAAAAAACACGCAGTCAGCATGTAGAAATAAATCCAAGCGTCCAGTAGAAACCACGTTTATTAAAATAATTAAAACACAGGGCTAGCGCTTTCAACGAATCTTCATCAGGCCACTAACAAACAAACATACTAGCATCCCTTTTATAGCAAAAGTCAACTACTGATGTCACATCCTGTTTGGACATACTGGAGTCAACTCTGATGTCACATCCTGTTATACATAAAATATTTAAACTGACATCACTTTTGTAGTAAAACGCTACAAACAACTCTGATGCCACATCCTACTAAATATGAAATCTTATAAAATGTTTTAAATTATTTAAAATATTTAAAATATATATGCAGACATTTTGTAAACAGTGTACAATAGAAATGTTTTAAAATAACATTTCACCCTACTTTAACTGCTGCTGCATGTAACATTCAAAATGTTTTAAAATATTTTAAATATCTATGTAACCATCTCATAGACAGTATGCAGCAAATAAAGTGTTTCAAAATTACATACTATCTTCCTATAAATACTGCACTTATATGCATACTAGTAACAAAAATGGCACGCATGTTTAGTATTTAATAATAAGCGATAAAATCCCATTTGAAACACTTGTATGTATAAATACATGCTTAAAATAGGGATCAAATTAATAAAGATATTAATATCTACACATGAGCTATTTAACATAATTATAAATGTGCAAAAATAATCATTCAAAAGACTACATCTAAAATTTGTACAGCGTGTGCTTCTAAATATAATAATATCTGTAACAGCATAAATCATTCAAAACAGATATGTGCACATGCAAAGATGTTAATAACAGCTGATATTATAAACATAAAAATATAAATACTAAATGTGCAAAATCAGGTGAAATATGTGTGCTGGATGAGAGAGGAATACATGGTATATCAGCATCTTTCATAACAATTGGCCCCTAAAAAGCCTGCAGAGTAAAATACAGAGACAACGATGGAGACAGAAATGGAAAAATGTGGGGTATGAAAATGTTATAAATATAAAAGTGAGACCAGCCAGAAGTTAATAAAGGGTGGCAAAGGGGTGAAAATCTTCAATGAAATTTCCTAGCTTTAAGTATAGGTTTGATGGAGACTCTGTCATTGAGGCCTGGATACAAATCAGCCCTAAGCCTGATGATCCATTTGGCCTCTATCTGTTCCGTGGTGTTAAAAATATCTCCTCTTCTACGAGATGGAACATTGTTTTGAATTACTTGAAACAAAAAGCTATGTTGGGTGGATGTATTAATGACATGCCTAGACAGAGCATTTGAAGAACATCTGACTTTGATTTTATATAAGTGTTCCCTAATTCGGTCTTTAAACTTTCTGTCCGTCTTCCCTATATAAAACGCAGGGCAGTGTACACAGGTTGCCAGGTACACCACATGGCAGGTCTCACAAGTGGCAGAAACTGTGAAATGAAATTCTTGTCCTGTAATAGGATGATTGAATTTATCAGTTTCTTTAATGAATTTGCAATAATTGCATTTTTGACATTTTTTAGTCATTTTATGATTACTAGTTGTATTTATGTCAAACCTATTCGGACCACATAACATTCTGTGTAAATTCAACTTATTTTTATATGTAAATTTTGGTTCTTGGCTCAATATCTCAGAAATAACTGGATCTGTTAACAAGATGTCCCAATATTTTCGATATATGCTTTCAATACTATTTACATCTTGTGTAAAATGTATCGGTATTCTGATAACTCCACTGTTTTGGTGATGCTACTATCATCTCGTTTACTAGAGAAGTAGGGAGAAGCCCTACCTTCTCTCAATTCACTTATGATACCTAAAGTAGCATCAACTTCTGTTACCGTGTAGGACCTGTCTATAAATTTATTCCTCAAGTGTTCTATGCCTGTTTTGAAGCATGAGTCTTCAGAAAACAGCCTAGATACCCTCATGGCTTGAATTTTGACGATGTTACCAAAGACATGCTTAGGATGCATGCTGCTTCGATGGAGGAAGTTATTTCTATAGCAATCCTTTCGAAAAACTCCAGTGTTAAGTATACCATTTGGTAGTTGTTCAACATATACGTCTAAATAGGGTATGACATCTTTGGAATTAATCATAGAAAATCTTAAAAAACTGGTGTCTTGATTTATTTTATCATAGAAAGACCTCAATTGTTCTTCATCACCTTTCCAAATAAGGAAGAGGTCATCTACAAACCTTGTGTAGAAAGAAACATTCTGACAAAATTCCTCCATCTGAAATAGAGAAGAAACTTCCCAGTAAGCCATAACCAGGTTGGCGTAGCTATTGGCACAAGAAGTGCCCATAGCTACGCCATCCCTCTGAAGATATACTTGACCATTAAACAAGAAAATATTATTTGTTAATACAATTTCCATCAATTCCGTGATACAGCAAGTATACTTCCCACTATTTAAGCCTGGTTTTTTGTTGTATTTTATAAGTCTTGTTTATTATCAGGCGAACAGAGTGTAGTGAGCATTATTCTTTGTTTTTAAACTTTACTAAGTGTGTTAATCTTTGATATATGTGATTAAAAAATGGTTATTGTGGTGTGTTCTAGCCTGTTTCACATAAATGCACAGTTGTCCTAGAAGGCCAGGGCCTCTGTACTCTTCCATTATAGCCACTTCATTAAGAACATATATCTCCAATATCTAATTGCCATTAAAAATGGAAACAATAATGTAGTCCAATCTGTCTCACACAAATGTACACTTTCCCTAGAATGTTAGGGAAAAAGTATTTTTATTCTTGTACTTTAAAACCAAACTATAATTATGATTTTATATATTGCATACTCCCTCTGAAAATTGTTCATGTTTGTTGTAAAATGAAGCAAACAAATATGCATTAGGAGGCAGTGAAATTCTTGTAATAAACTAACAACTTCAAAGTCAAAATAGGGTTGTGACAAAATTGTTCATGTTTGTTGTAAAATGAAGCAAACAAATATGCATTAGGAGGCAGTGAAATTCTTGTAATAAACTAACAACTTCAAAGTCAAAATAGGGTTGTGACATAACTGTGTTTTGAAAAACATAACAACCATCTACTTACATGCAATACCCAACATTTATAAGATACACATACATATACACGCAGTGACAAACTCGCGTACACACACACACACACACACACACACACACACACACACACACACGCACACATGCACACACATACATACACACACACACACACACACACACACACACACACACACACACACACACATGCATGCATGCATGCGCGCACGCTTGCGCACGCTCATTGTCATGCTGTATGTTTACCTATAGGCAAACTTGAGAAGCACCAATTCACCTATACTGTGTTTTCATATGTTGACAAAAGCAGGAGCACTAGATAAAACCTGCACAAATATGGGGGAGGATATGCAGATTCAACATAGAAGGAACTACTGTCAAAAAATATATATATAGTGGCATCTGTTGAATTGACAATACTCCAAAGTGGCTAACATCAACATGAAAACATCAAAACACAAATTTCAACATACTTCTGCACACTTACCAAGGTCACTCCTCAGAACATGCAGAGGTAAAACGACAATATTTTTTGCAGGAGGATAAGCCCCCCTGTGCCACCACATCCCCATGCTAATTGCTTATATTAATTTTGAGATCATATAATCCTTAGGGAAGGTGCATATTTCCCAACCCCAGAGATTGTCTGCTATTAAACTACTGCCAACAATCTGATTTGTCCACTAAGGTGTGTTGACAATACAAAGGCTGATTTTAGCAACAATCAAACAATACCGTGTAAACCATAGTTATACATACAGTATGATTTAAGTGCATCTGGGTGCACACTGGAAGCTGGAAGTGAAGGGATGTTCAGACTTGTGTCCTGTTTATCTAGGGTCCATTTTATCAAATGTGTTCTTTGTTGTGGCAGGTAAATGAAATGTAAATTGGGATGTTTGCATGTATGTGCATATGTGTGTGTGTGTGTGTGTGTGTGTGTGTGTGTGTGTGTGTGTGTGTGTGTGTATGTGGGGGGGGATGTGGGGGGGGGATGTTTAGCTTTATTCATCCAGTTTAATAATATCACAATCTACCACACACACACACACACACACACACACACACAAATACATTCACACACACACCATACCTCTTAACTGTCCAGTATTTCACAGAATATCCAGATTTTTGCCTTATATATTTGGTCTGCTCATCATAATAATTGTGTTTTTCTGGCAAATTATTGAGGACTGAAGTCACTAAATAATGACAGGCATTTGAGATTATGGGCTGGATTCACGATGGCTTGCACGGAGTCTAAGAGTAGAGTAAGACTCCATGCAGCCATCATGTCCGACGAGCGATCCAGGAACAGCCTGCAGGGGTGTGCAAGAGAGCTCCTAAAATGGCTATTACACAGACAGGGCTGGGATATGCAAATTACCTCAATTGCAGGCAAAAGGCATGCAAATGAGGTAGATTTGCGATTCAGGAAACCCAAACCTGTCCGCGTAAGAGCAGTGTTATTTGTAGAAATGTACTCAGTAGACAACTGAGTACCATTCTGCAAATAGCAAAACTGAGCCATGACAGCTCCAAATAAAGGTTGCATCCAGTGCAGGAAGCATGCCAATGGCCATATATGTGGCCATTGGCAATGTTTTCCAAAGCAATATGAAAAAAAAATAATTTGTTTTTTTTTCTCCGATTTCCGATGTTTAAGCGTAGAGCAGCACCCCACAAATGGGCTGCGCTCTAAAAACCAGAAAACTAAAAATTAAAACCCACAAATCTGGATCTTATTTAAATTGTTAAT
Source organism: Protopterus annectens (assembly GCF_019279795.1). Taxonomy (NCBI): domain Eukaryota; kingdom Metazoa; phylum Chordata; order Ceratodontiformes; family Protopteridae; genus Protopterus; species Protopterus annectens. The sequence goes on along the minus strand of NC_056734.1, from coordinate 881,434,411 downwards.
GTACAATGCAAGGGAATGGCAGGCTGAAGACAACATGGCCACTGAGTAGAGGTTGCTAAGTGGGGAAGCTCAGTCTAAGAGATGTAACCAAGCATTAGTAGGCAATCCTATGCAAAGGAGGGTTAGGATAGTGAATCACAAGTTTACACAGCAAATGAGCACAGTCAGTGGAGTGTCGGAGTAGGATAAGGGGAGTAACAGAGTTGAAGATAGGTGACATCACGAGGGGGGTATGTATGAAAGAAGTGAAGCTCATTGCAGCAGAGTGGCATGTGTCAGCTGTCATTTACACATCATGGAAAGAGGTGTGTCAACAGGTAGGCTAGGTAAAGGCAAGAAATGGAAGGTGTATGCCGTGGATAACACCAAAGTTTCTTGTTGAGCATGTATGCACATGTGTACGCGCCTGTAAACCTGAGTAAGACAGTGTGTGCACGTGTAAGCATGAGTGCATGCATTTAAGCCGGAGTAAGCATGTATAAGGCAGTTTAAAGAGTTGTAAGTGTGTTTGCACTGGTGTGCACGCATTTTAACCTGAATAAGCAAGTTTTAGTCCGTGTAAGCATGTGTGCGCACATGTGAGCTGCTGTGAGATTGTTTGCGCTTGTGTGCGCAGTGCTGCCCCCCCCCCAACGAGGAAACAGAAAGGAAAAAGGAAGCACAACAAATAGAAGGAAGCTACCAGGGAGTACTAGCAGAGCTAGCAGGTGAAAACAATCCAAATCAGGCAATTACACAGGCAGTACACTAGCCCAGCCCAGCCTAGCACTTAAAACTCTGCAAACAACAGTCCATTATGTTTCTCACAACACACACTCCAGTAAGTTAATAGAAGTGAAAACTGAAAAAGCTTTACTGAGACAAAGAAATGTTAGGGGCTGCCATTGCTGTTATAAGGTGACATATGCAACATGCTAAGGGTGGTGAAAATGGAAATGCTGCCGGACAACCCACAGTGAGGAGACAGAGAAGAGTGTATAGGCCCAGGGTAACCTACCAGGGGCTACATGAGCTGGAGATAGTGGAGCGCTATAGAGTGGACAGAGACCTCCTTCAGCAAATTGTTGAGCTGTGCAGGCCATGCCTCACACACAGAACCAACAGAGGGGAACCCATCCCAGTGGAAACCAAGGTATGTGTTGGCCTAAGAATATTAGCAACAGGTACCTTTCAGAGACCAACCAGTGATATGATGGAGATATCACAGGCATCAGCATCCAGGGTACTGCACCAGTTCCTGGATGCCATGTCAGCACATGTCTGTGATCATGTATATTTCCCCAATTCCTGTGAGGTATTGGCCAGCAATATGCATTTCCTCCAGCAAATAGCGGAATACCCTGAGGTAGTGGGTGCAATAGACTGCATGCACATATGCATCAAAGCACCAGCCGGCGAGCGGGGTAGGGTCTACTTCAACCGCAAGGGCTTCCCCTCCATCAACTGCCAGGTTGTGTGTGATGCCTAGGGCAAAATACTGAATGTGTGTGCTGGCTGCCCTGGAAGCTACCATGATTCCCATATCTGGCATCTGACGCAGCTGTACCAGACATTTGCCAATGGGGACATCCCACATGCTCATTTAGTGTGGGATGCTAGCTATGCACTGGAGCCGTGGCTGATGACAACCATCAGAAATGCACACACACCTGAACACGAACACCATAATGAGGCACACACCCAAACACGTAATGTAATCGAGCGTGTGTTTGGGCAGCTCAAGTCACGGATCCGATGCTTGGACACATCTGGTGAAGCCTTGCAGTACTCGCCAACTACATGTACCCAAATGGTCATGGTATGTGCTATGCTACATAATATGATCCTGCAAAAACAGCTGCAGCAGGACCAGCATAGGCCCAGGTCAAACGGCCCCCCACTATTGCCAAGGCCATCACAGGCAGAGCATGACTCGGAGGAGGAACAACATGAGCCTGCCCCAGTAGGCAGAAGGAAGCATGCCCAGTATGCTTTGGCCCTAGCAAAAAGGCAATGCATAGCACATACACTGGCTCAGTAGGAACTCTGGAAATGATACCTCTCTCTGACTTGCACATATAGTAAAAGGGATGCCTAAGTTGACACTACCTGCTTTCAAACATGTACAGGGAGTGTAGTATGTGCATCCGACATAGGCAGCCCTGCAGCACCACCTGAGGCATGATTGTCATGTGTTAAGCAATATAAAGCAGTGCTAAACAGCATTTACCACCATGTAGCATATGCAAACAAAATCACCCACACCAACTAGCACAACTGTGGTCAATGTTGAGTAATATTGGGCAACGTCCAGCAATGTTGATGAATATTGAGCAATGTTGGACAAGCCTGGTCTAAGTAGGGCATAGCTGAACAAAAGCCAACATGCTCATATTTGCTTAACTGGCCCTTAAACAGTGGTCTGCTCAGTATGAAAATATAAAGCAGTGATGGGCCTCGAATCCTGGATACTACGCATTATAGTTAAAGCACTGAACCACTAAACCATGACAGTATTGCAGTGGTCAGCCTGTATGAAGGAATGCTGATAAGTCTATGCAAAGTATCTCATGGAAACCCTGCAGGCACAGCATAATCCCTGTCGAGTTATGACACAAAGGTGAGTCCTGCAGTAAGAACAGAACCTGACTTCCAATACACACAGTATAAATGTTAATATTGGTCATGTTCACACACATCAACAAATGTATTGGTCCTCAGATAGCAACATACTGAAAGGTCACACTGGGCATGCTCACACACTTAAAAAAATGAGACAAATGTCAGGCAGCAAAACACAGAAAGCCTGAACTGGGCATGCTCACACACTTAAGCCATGTCTAAGTACAGCAGTGGGCCACACATATCTGGAAGTTGCATGTGTTAACCCAGGAACCTCTCACTATCCAGCAATCCGCCCTGTGCACACAGTTATATGACAACAGACACATATATACTATAGTGGAACCCTGTCAAAATCAAATATGTTCTGCAGATACCTAAGTTGTTCATAGAAACTGGTAAAGAAAAGACAATAAAGACCTGCAAACAGTATCAGCAATAAACATTGTGCATCCCGAACATTAGCATAGGTTCAGAGGTCGATACTAGGCTATCTGCCTTAGGGCATGTACAAGCCTAGCCAGAGTGTGTTTGGCATTCGCAACCCTGTCAGATTACTACACTGTGCATGTGAATAGTAGGTCACACAAGATAGCCCATGTACGTTTAGGCTAGTGTGCCTCTGTATAGCAGGGACACAGAAGATATCCCAGGGGTAAAAATACGATCACCCATACAGTCATCAAGATGTCTCCTGTAGGTGGTCAGTGGGTGGCTCTGCCTATGTGAAACTAGGATTACAATCCGGAGTGAGTGGAGCCTCTGGGATAAGTACCTGTCCCTCCAGCATGTCCTATTAACATCTGTGCTGAGGTATATGTCCCTGGAGTGTGTAGCTCCAAAGGAGTCAGATATCCTGAGGAGGAGCATGTCCAGTAATTCTGGGTTGGGTATATCTGTAAACAACAGGCACACATCATATCCGAGTAGGTGGTAAGCGACTGAGTAAAGCTGGAGTTACTGCATCCGAACTGTGCAGAGCATCCATGTGAGTCCCTAGATCTGCTTGGTGAGGAACTTCTGCGGCCAGTACAGTTGCTGCAGGAGTTGGGTAAGGTACACCCCAAATGTGGCATTGTAACCAAGCATGGTTGTGATGAGTATAGGGGCACAATGACCTCACTCGATCTAGATGTGAAACCATATGGGATAAGGTGGCCCACATAGAAGGTGTGTCCAACTACTTTGGCAACGTGAATGTCAAAGGTGACAGTACGAACAAGTCATGTCCCCAAACTCCTAACAACTCCAAATGTATGTAATGGAGTACTACCTATGTGGTAATGTGTGGGCATGTTGTTATTCCCAAAGGGGATGACTATGCAACTAATGGCATTTAGCTGTAGGCCATGGCTCAGGCACCAGTTATCCATCTCTGTGAGACCCTGTTTGAGTATGCATGTGGCAGCTGGAGAGTTGATTATGGCACCAAGTTTGCAGTCAAGTGCGAACATGGTCAGCTATATTCCCCCTGTGGTAGTCTGTACGTCAGACAAATATATACTGAACAAGAGAGGTCCCAGAACCGAGCCGTGTGGGAACCCACATGTAACTGGTGTATAGTCAGACATGGCACCTGCAATTCTGACCATGTGAGTGCTATCCCTGATTCAGGTAGCAATCCATTGTGTGAGATATGTGTCCATATCAACCCTGGTGAGCCTATGCATAATGGCCCAGTGGGTTATTGTGTTGAAGGGTTTTGCAAGGCTCAAGTAGGCTGTGTGGACAACTGTCCCTATGTCGATGGACCTGTTAACTGTTTAAAGAATACAAACAGGTTCAAGAGGCAAGATCTGCCCACAACAATGCTGGAATGTGTAGGACACGGTGTTTGTAGGTTCCCGATGTCTATGTGTATGAGTCCCATGACAACATGCTCCATAGCTTGGTAGAACAGGCTAGTTAGGCTTATAGGGCAATATTTTCTGTGGTCCATTGTGGTACCAACTCTGTGGAGTGGGACCACTGTCGCTGTATGCCATTCCTTGGGTACATATCCTGTAGTAACTCTGATATTGAACAGTGATGTAATGTAAGGGTTACGTCTGTCATGAAGCTCATGTAAGATGCAGGCTGGGACACCATCTGGTCCCATTGATGCTGTGATGTATGCTTTGGGGAGGGCAGCACTCACCTGTTACTGTGTGATGTCAGGGAGGTTACACTCTGTTGGGATGGATAGTTGCTCCTTGGGGGGATGGGGGGCTAGACATCTGCACTGAACCTGTTTGCCAGGATGTTGGCAATGGCAGTGGGCTCAGGGTAAGTTTAGTCAGTATGCAGTAACTCACAGCATATCAGTGAGTGTCGACCCAGGCTCCTGACAGAACTGAAGAAGGCCGTGTGATAGTCCTACGTGTCTGGTGCAATTGTCTTGTAGAACCAGCCCTAAGAAAAGTTCTTGAGTGATCATAGCTGTCTGCTAGTACAGATCATAGATGCCTTCCCCGTCTGGGATTGTGCTCTATCATGTAGTAGCTTCCTCCTGACGTTGTACAGCTTATTAATGGCTGGGGTCTACCAGACAGGTCCCTTGCCATTGGAGGAGTGAGTCCTGTTGTTATTTGGGATAGCACAATCCATGCAGTCCACTAGATGTCCATAGAATGTGTATGTAAAGGATTCAGCAGTCTGAGCCGTATTTGCCACTGTCTCAGGGTCTCTGAAGGATACCACCTTGCTTTGGTGAAGTGAGACGTTGGCTCATGAGAAGTTCACCAAGATTACCCAGGATGGGTGTGTGGAGGGTATATGTATGTCCAGTGAGATACATGTATGTTCTGACCTTACCAATGAGGGGTATGTCGCTGGTGTGGAACATAGAGTCCCCATGTTGGTGATGATCAGGTCCAATATATATTCCCCCTTGTGGCTGTGCTGACTGGTTGTGCCATAGCATATGAGTCTACAAGTTGTAGAAACTGTTGGGCAAGGGTGCTGGGGCTTGAGTAGTATCCCCAGTCAATATTTGTGTATTTGAAGTCACCCAATATAATGGTGTTTGTGGAGACCTTCATATTCTTCATAGTTCCCATGAAAGCCGAGTGTAGTTCCTGAGTTTGGAATGGTGGTCTGTAGCAGGCAACAAACTGAAAGGCAGTTTTGCACAATGGTAGTTGTATATGTATGGTCTGTGATGCTTTGTGCAGTGCTACTAACCCGGAGTTGTGTGTATCTGTGATGTATATGGATACTCCTCCTAGTTGTGTTGTCTGGTCCAAGTCTTGTGGTCAGAAAGCATGGTATGAAACATAACCTGGTAGTGCTGTTGTGCATAAGTGAGCTTGAATCAGGCATCTGTTAGTGCACATATATCGCTATCCTCCATACTGAGGAGAGTCCTGAGTGGCCGCAATATGAGGGTAACACATTTGGTGTTGAGCAGCATTACCCTTAGTTTCATTTGACCTGTAATGTCTATGGAGGTGGGTTTGTCTTTTGAGCCCTGCATAAGAAAGGCAATATGGTGGTAGCAAGAGCCTTAGCCAGCATTCGAAAGTCCAAGGGTGACAGGTGCAAGCTATCCATAGTGAAGCTACGTGGCATGTTGAGCATGTCACCACAGGCTGACAGACACTGTATCCCCTATGAATGACACCAATTTGTTAGCCAACTGTTAAATGTGATATGTTTGTCTGTATACTGTGACATCATAATTGGTGGGTGTAAGATGCTAGACAAGGTCAGGGTCATACTGGCCTGGGCTACATGATCAGAGTGCTCCTTCATGTATCATGTCATGTGGTCCAGGGAATAACATCTGAGGTTTTACGCACCAGCATGGACAATGATGGTGCCAGTCCTGTACTTGCTTTGGAGTGACCTGACTGCATGTGTTATGTGGCAGATCCTGGCACCCGACAGACAGCCCTAAGTGACTATTCCCTTCTTTGGGCTGGTGAGTGGTACGTCAGTGTGTCTGACAACAAGTGTCACCTATTACAAGTGTATTAGGTGTGTTGTTTAGCCCAAAGGGCAGTGACTGTGTGGCACACTGACATTGTGAACTATGTGATATGTGGGTATTGCAGTGGGGTAGCAGCTGTGTGTGTGTCTGCTTTGGAGGTCTCTGCTGCTTAGGCAGAGTTCATTTACAGCATCCGAGTATGTCTATGTGTGATAATGTGGTTTGAGTGCTGTCACTAGAGGATATGTGAGACTGATATGTGGTGTGTGTGGTTACCTTCACCACCTGATAGACTGTGCCAGTCAAGGGTCCAGAGAGTTCAGCACCCTGTATGTCTACATAGGTGCATCTCGCACATATATCTGAGTTTGTTGGGAGGAGGAGAGGGTTGTCTGTGTACATGAGGCAGATGTGATATTGTGTCAACATCACAATATTCACCAGCTGGACTGGAGAGTACACATGAAACTGACCCCTGGACATGCCAGGATATTATGATGACATATTCTGCAGCCTGATCACAAAGGATCAGTAGGGTGTTAAGTGTGTACAAGAGTATAACAGAGATTAGTGCTCAGGTTTGTTGGTGTTTTGTAAAGAGTAGCTGAGAAGGAGTCCAGTCTGAATCATGACACCTCCTTCAGCTATGTCATAAATAGCAATGTACACCCATATATGTCCTGAGTCAGGCCAACTGTACCAGACTGACAATGCCGACATCCTGACAGACAGGCCCATATATACATACCCACCTCCCACTAACGATAGTCCATATCATCATACCAGGAGATCTCACATGTAGAATGGATGAGCAGCTAACCCCAATGCCAAAAGCATGGCAGCAAGTGGAATACATTGATTCCCAATATGTGTCATGCATAAACTACAGAACAAACAGATCCTGCACCTGAACAGTCAGCTGAGCCTCACCCCCTACACAGGATGTGGAACCGTTGAATGTGTTACAGCAACATATGGCACTCCCCACAAGTGTTAGTGCACAACACACCATGGGAAGTACAGTCCAGTACGCCTATGAAGTCTGATCTACAAGGTCATGGAGTCCATCATGGTTGAAGACATAAACAGAACTATTGGAACCCTACCAACTGTGATATGTTCATGTGCGGATCATGGTCCCCAAACATGCTAGACTGTTTGCAAGGCAGCCACCCAGGACATACATCACTGAACACAGCTGCACATGTCTCACATAGACTTTGAATAGCCGCCTTTTATCAACATCCCAGACACATGTAGTATCCAAAAAACCAACAAGCTGTGCATAAATATGTGTTGACATATGAAGGAATGTCAATGTGTCCACAGATAGATCACACAAGGTAAGGATTATGAGGTCCTGTTCAAGCTGTTGACACCTGCTGATCCACATGGACCATTCCTGGAATGGCATAAAACAAAGTGTACACACATCACCATGTCCAGTCTGTTGATGTCACCATCCTATAAATACAGCAGGAGAAGGGAAACCAACCAGTAAAGCAAATAGCACGCCATGTTAATGCATCTCTCTCTAGTATCATAACATAGTTAGGTAGGGGTTTGAATCCTGCAAACACTGACTATGTGTGTGTGTGTTGGTGGGGGGTGTATGTGTGCAGTTTCCTTTGAGAGGAGTGCCCTTTTTGGAGAATGGGAAAACTCACTAAAAGAGTTACATTCTTCTTTGGAAAGTCTGATGATGTCACCATCCTACAAATACAGATGGAGAAGGGAAACCAGACAGTAAAGCAAATAGAGCGCCGTGTTAATGCGTCTCTCTCTAATATCATAACATAGTTAGGTAGGGATTTGAATTCTGCAAACACTGACAGTGTGTTGGTCAATGCGGTGTGGGTTTTGGTTTTACTATGGTAGTACATATTATGATTAAAACAGTAAGTGCATTGCACACATTAGCTATCTGCATGGCAAATATATATGTGTACATATCCCCTCAATCAGTACATAGGTGTGAAGCCTGCATACTACATGAATACATCTGTTTCCATTGACAGGTTGTGCTGCTGCTTCTCAGATCATAGGTCATATATGTATGTATGTGACAAGGCCATCCACTGTTGTGATCTATGGCCAAGGTCATCTGTGCCACACACACCCATGACAGTTACTTAAGAGTAGTGTGAGTGAGGGTGTATGCCTGGGGTATATGTCAGACATGTTCATACACAACAACGACTGGCAATAATGGACAGTCTGTATAGGTGTACAATTGTCTTGTGTATATGCATTCAGGCCTCTAATGTCTTATGTGATACACCAAGGGACTCCACAATACCTATGGATATGTGGATACCAAGGGACACATGACATAACACAAGGCTGTATGTACACATTGGTACCCAACATACATGTTGAGGTCTACCATTGATGTGGTACTGACAGGATAGTATGTATAGTAAATGTGGATGACTATGCCATAGCCGGCTTACTGCTATACAGCATGTATCAGACAACAGGTATATGTGTGTATGATACCCTTGTGTAGGATATGTGTCCCATCCAGGGAATGTATTGTAGGCCAATGCATGCATTTCCAGATGTGGATGGACAAATCCCTAGTGTGGTCGCATGTTATGTACCTAAGTGGGCTATATGCCAAACAGGTGTGGTCTCAGGAATGGGTGGCGGTCAATACCACTGGTTAGTGTTAGAGTATAGTACCGGAAGGATCCAACAATTACTGAGTTCCCTACAACTGTGTGTCATTTGTCAGGACATCATCCAATGATTGCTTATAGACATGCTGTTGAGGTTGTGTATACTACCAGACCACAAATCATTGACAGATATTAACAGTATCACCCACAGCATAGTGTCAACCCATGTCATACACACATGTGGACCCATGTTAGTACATAACTGTAGTAGAATGCATACTGGCCATTGAAAGTTACTATGAGATGTTAACAATGTGTACAACAGGATATGCCACATGTCCCATGTGTCCACCATGCACGTACATGCAGACAGTGCGCACCCACCATGTTCACAGATGTATACTTGCTAATCAGTACTGCACACATCACACATGTACTGTCCACTCACTAACACATGCTGGCAACACATTACACTTCAGCCAAGTGGCACATGAGTGGACAATACATACTCAGACATAACAGTGGTTTAAACAATGCTACATTGACAAGCAGAGCTTTGATGCATAATGCCTGCTCAGACATACCTACAAAGATGGCATTACACTTTCCTGTTGACAACTTGCTAATATTGCTACACTGCTATAATGTCACCCTGTGCATCAGCACCATGTTAGCCTGTTCCTGCATCAATGTTACAGATGACAGGAGGCGACACAGGTATCATCATATGCACAGGGTGTGTTGTTGTTTGCCAGAGCCTGACATTGACCCATCCAATCGACATGTCTGTGTGTGTGTGTGTGTGTGTGTGTGTGTGTGTGTGTGTGTGTGTGTGTGTATATGTGTGAGGGACAACAGTGCAGCATGGGCCAACATTGAAGTAATGTGTGTCTGTATGTGTGAGCCCTAGTTGTTTGGTTAATGTGTGTGTGTCTGCATGCACACAGCTCCACCATGTGGCTGCCATATACGGCAGTTTGTGGGACAGCACAGACTGTACCTGCTAGGCTGTACAGATCACTGTCTCTGGCCATGTACACAGTACCTGTGCCTGGCAGGGGTGCTACGGACAGTATCGGGTACCAACCCCGACTGGGTACTGTCATCAGAGGCAGAGGTATGACGACTGGACCAATGTCCCTGCTGGGACTGGCCAGAGCCACGTGCATGTGGTCTACTGGGATGGTCAATGGACAGGCCAGCCACTACATGAGTGGCTGTCAACTGTGGGCCATCCGCGACCACTGCCAGCTGTTGCTGTTGCTGACATGCATCCGCGTCCACGTCACAACCGTCCCACACGGTCCTGGCTTATGGAAGACATATTGTGGAGGGCATCTACTGTCTCCCCCCAATGTCTTTCAAAGACCTCGGTGTAATTCTGGATGGCACTGGCAAGGTCACGGATGCTGTCATTGATAGCAGTGTAATGGGCTCTCTGCACCCTAAGTCCCTGCCTGGTGTACCGTTCCATACGTGCCTGAGCCTGCATTACAGCCCGGAACATACTGGACATTGTAATACCTGTGAGGGCACATCTCTGTGAGGGCACATCTGCCAGGTGCAATACAACCAGCAGTGCTTACCCGAGAACCCCTGGACTTCCGCCTATGTGGTACCATTCCAGGAATCCGGCTACGGCTGTTGTGAGGGGATGCAAGTGCCATGGGTACCACACTCTCCTGGTCAATGCCAACTGTATGCTGTCCCTCGCCTATGGCCATTGGTGATGAGGGATGTATTGACAGTATGAGTGTGCACATAGATGGGGTTGAACGCTGTGTACTGTCCATTGGCGGACCAGCGACAGACCCTGTCAAACCTTCCTGTGCCAGTATACATGTCTCATCATCACCACTATTCATGGCAGTGGCTTCAGGTTCCCTGCTGCTTTTGGCCACCCCTAACTCAGCATCTGTGAGAGGAAGACAGGAAACACACTTTACAGTCTGCACATGATGCATGCACACATACACACATGAACACATGCACACATGCACACATACACACATGCACACATGCACACATATACAGCCCTCACTACAGCACATACACACACACACCAGCAATCCAACACATACTCTATAGTGGGTGAAGGTGGGTGTCAGTATCACAAGGCAAACAGTCACCACACACATGTCAGCATCCAGAATATGTGTTGCACAAGACCATGCAGTGCAAGTGTAGATGCCCCTATTTCATAGCAGTGTACATGGCTTTGATGCAACTGTGTAGTTGTTCAGTGATTGGCTACACCCTGGAACACAATGTGTACCTGGACACAACATTGCTGTGCAAATATTATCAGCTCTGCAATGCCCTGTGCACCATCACTCACAGGTATACATGCCATGGCTGCATGTGTTATCTGTGTGACACATAGATTTCCATGTCTGAGTACAGTGCCTGTGTCCATAGCAGATAATAGTGGGCACAGGTGTAGCACATGCATGCTATGTACACACAGGGGATGAGTGGTGCATGTTGACATGAAGGAATGCCAATGCCCGACATGGCCAGTGTACAGTGGTTTTGGTGAGTGTGGGACATATTGCAGATATGTCAGTGCCAGCCATGGCATGGCATGCTACACGACTGCAACATTAAACACCACACATACCCAATGTGTGTCATGTGACCTATACACCCACTAGCATTCCAGGACATATATGTGACACTTTGCTCGGATGGCGACTGCTGTGCATATTATGCATACTGGCATATGTAAGCACACACACAACATGATATGCATATGGTGTATAGGTGCATATGTTTGCACACACACAACATTGAGGTGCACAGCAATGACTGCTATGAGTAGTACTGTGGTCACTGTAACTGGATGGGGTGTAGTACCCTGTGCCATCATCATCATGCATCTTGTGGTCACTCACAGCTACTAATGTGTGCAAGACCAATGCCTAGCATGCTGTACCTGAACTGCAGTCCCGTGGCTACGTTCACAATTACACAGCCACTTTGTACATGGGTGTGTGAGGTGCCCAATAGGGAGCATTGCCTAACATGACTGTGTTATGTGTTGAAGAGAGGTACATCATGTGAGTGTGCATGACATGTGGGATACCTAAGTGTGACCTTACAGCGGGTGTGTGTTAATGCCAAATGTCATATGTTTTTGTGTACTGTGTATGATAAACGTGTTCTGTTGTGTATAGCTGTAGCAACTATGTATATCCAATGTGCAGTACAGTGTTGCCACAAATGTGTCTGCTGCTCTGTGCATTGCATGTGATTGAGGCAGCTACTGACTTTACTGAGATGTTTAATGTCTCACAGCAAACATGCACAGCATGCATTATGCGTAGGTGTGTTACGTGTACATGGCCTACACCTCACCTATGACATGCACATGTCATTACCAATATTAAAGTGTTAACACACTCACCAGCATGTATCGTCTGCCCTGCTGTCACACCAGAGGGACCTACAAGAATATGACATAGTTTGTCAGTGGCTACAACTGTGGCATTGCTACTGTTAGTGTGCTAAACTACAGTAGAACAACAGTCAACAGTCACAGGTGTACAGATACTATTCCAAATATCAGTATTGCACACAATAGGCAGCACAGCTGCTGATCATACAGTACACATCTCACATATGCATATTTTAACAATACAGGTAACAGTAGTCTACAGCTAGGGCATATTACCTGCATGCTCCATGTCATCATGCTGGGTGGCTCCGGCCTCCATGATGACATGTGTGATGCTGTTGCTGCTGTAGGCCAGGAGCCACCACGCTTAGGAGCAGCTCCTCCACTCTGGTGAGGGGGGGATGTATGGCTGCCCCACCACCTGTGACAAGCTGTTGTCTATGGATATTGGATATCAGACGCACGCAGCCGGACATGTCTAATTAAATCACTGCAGTGATGGCGTACCTGCTCATATGTCTGGTTATGCATGCCTATGTCATTTACCCAACAAACAAGATCTTGCCACAGTGTAGTACGCTCATGCTGGTGCTGGCTAGCCCTGGAAAACAGCAGTGTATAGTTCTGCACCAGGCTGTTGTGTATTTCCTGTTCCTCTGCAGCTGTACATGACGGATTGTGTTGATGAGCCATATCCCTGGAAGACAAACGATAGGCGTGAGCATGTCATGTGGCACACTTAACACTATTAAGTACAGATATCACTTAACTGCCGTATATAGCATCTGTTTGTCTGTCAGAGGATACACACGTTCAATACCACATATCACTGCTCAGCCCACAACTGGCTGACAGTGCCTGCCACACTCCATATAACAAACCAGTATACACCAGTACTCGGCACACTGTTTGGGATACAATGCACAACCTTGCCACTGGGGTATATATCAAGCTAATGCATGAATTAATATGTCATCCAATGCAATGAATGTAAAGTACATTTACAGTATTACCAGTAAACCACCCTAGTCGTTGATGCCATACCCCTACCTAACATATGTGCACGGTTGTTAATATAGCTGGCATACTGCTGTAACAGAGTATACATGTTGCTAGGTACACACACATACCCTGTAACACACATGTGATTGAGGCCATGGTACAGGCATCATTACACACACATCAGACATACATACAACATGCAAATGTATGCCGACACAGATAAGCATTACCTGTGTACCTTACAGTACTGTGTGCCCCTACATACAGATACGTATGCCTGAGGTATGTAATCTGTGCAGACTACAGGAAACACACAAGACAGTGTTACCAGGGAATGTGAACATACACCATACTGTGCTGTTTAGGCCTACAGCTTCAGGTAGTACAACAGTTCATATGTGAGCTGGATTCACCAGCATTACCACTTACTGAGCATACATGTATTGCTTCAGCCCACAATGCAACACCACAGTCGTGCACAAGGAGCTACATCACAACATATGCCATCCTACTATGTCTGCATCCCAATAACTGGCACATATTTCTCTGGCCTCACACCTAGGACACAAACAGCCATGACAGAAACAACCTCAAACTAAGCTATCACACCTTTACAGACCTTGCACACATTCACTGTCACACTCATTCCACCTCACATAGCAGGTATTGCACTGAGTACATGTGTGTGTGTGCATTGTGTCATAGGTAGGTAATAAGCTATTGGCCCTAGGGCCTGGAGCAGCCTAGCCATATGTTACCCTGGCCTTTGACACACGTAATGTGGTTTCACTTGCCCTTGTCAACCGGATACACAAAGGTGACTCCCAGGGCATATTACCTATCTCCCAAACAATCATCAGGGGTATGTATGACACCTGCTAATGAGGAGCCTTGTTTGCTAATGCTGGGTGGTTTAGTCCAGAGAATGGCATATTTGTGGATAGGAACCTGTAACTTCAGCATGTGCTGTTTAGTGAGGTGGTGAGGATTAGGGCCCTAGGTCATGTAGCCCAGAGGGATTGTGAGGTGTTGACATGGTGGTTGGCTGACTGCTATGGGTGTGACATACCTCTGGATGTCCGGCAGAGGGAACCTCTGGGTGGGCAGTATGCAACGCACTGTAGCTGTGGTTTTGTGAGTCAGTCTGCATAGGGCATGTGTTTGAGGATGGTATTACTCTTTGTGAGGTATATCTGTGGCCTTTCCACTTGCTGTAGTTGTAATGTGAGGTACATACCACATGGGGCATTGTGATGAGTAGAGGGAAACACTGACCTATATTTCCCTAGATGACACACCTTTTGTGATGACATGTACCACGTAGACAGATTACAAGACTAGTGTGGCACTGTAATTATCAAAGGGGAGGCTACTGTCCATCTGTATCCCATGTTCCCTTCTCACACCTTCAGTGTTAGGCAGGTTACCACCTATGTGGTAGTTACTGGGTAAAATGTTTTGGAATGGGGTATGACACTGCAGTTCCAACATTGGTGTGCAGTCCATGCCTTGGTCAACAGGCACCTGTTGCAGTATGTATGACCCCATGTCTCCCTCTCTCTCTCTCGCTCTGTATATATATATATATATATATATATATATATATATATATATATATATATATATATATATATATATATATATATATATATATATATATATATATATATATATATATACATAACTATACATATCTATAGATATCTATACATATCTATACATATCCAAATATAAATATATATATATATATATATATATATATATAGATATGTATATATATAGATATCTATATATATATATATGTATATATATATATATATATATATATATATATATATATATATATATACACACATACATGTATACATCCATTGCTGTACATATAGATGCACATATAGGCACATATACTGTGCACCATTCATGGTGGGGATGTCAATTATGCAACAGTTGTGAGACATACGGTTATGTAATAATATTGCACAGTGTTGTGCAGAATGCATTTTGCTGTCCTCAGGCCGTATAGCTGTAACAGGCCTCACTGCCTGTAGCTCAGTCCCATGGCGTTTAACCACCACATGACATATACCGGCACTGCTTGCTGTCTGCAATGCCACACACTGCAACCTACATACTTATGTGCACATAGCAACCTTCAACAACATATATATGTCCAGCCTTCACTAACGGTTGCAGTATGTCCCTTGCCCTATGCACATGTGCATATACATATAGATAGGACTGCTGCCACATATGTATGATTCACAGTATGTAGAGTACCCTTCAGACACATCATTTGGATGCCAGCAAATACATATCAGTTACATACCTTATCTTTGTATTCCTCACCTCCGTCTGTTGTAGCTGTTGCTTTGTTATTTTTTTTTTTTGTTTTGGTTTATTCTGTGTGTTGGTCTTTCTTTTCAGTGTCTGTCTCTCACAGCCTGTTTGTCTCCATCTGTCTGTCTCTGTCTGTCTGTCTCTCTCACTCTCTCTCTCTCTCTCAGTTGGTGCAATGATATTATTGCATGTGTGGACAGCAAGTACAGGCTGCTTTTCTAGGTATCTGCACATGTGCATGTGATGGCCTCTGCACCAATTGGTGCCCACCATTTAGTAATTGCATGCAGTCTGCTGTGTGGTAATTGCAGTACTCACTGTGATTGCAGGACACTGCTATAAAATGCTAGGTTAGGTAGGCATAGCCCTTTCAATTGTGCAAGGTGGGGCCCATGCTTGTTTGCTGTGGACACTGTTGTCTCATTCAGAAGGTTGGTATATGTCTCATAGCTGAAGCTAGGGTTGTAGCCAGTGATATACACGTTGTACTGAAACCTGACTGTTGCTTCCTCCAGTACACTCTTCTCAGTGTGTAGGTTTACTCACACCTCCTAATGCTAACATTGGATACATGGGAGTATGTACTTTCTTTTCAAATTAGAGAATTAACTGGTATACAACAGTAGTTATTGCAATGTGTTCCTATGGCTTTCCTAGTTTCCCTTTACATTCACTCATTATAATGCATGATATATTTCTTACAGCATCAAGTTATTGTATATCTGTTGTGGCTTAGTGTTACTTCATGCAGACTGGTGAGTCCAGGGTGTGGAGTTTGAGATTGACAAGGGTATTTTATTTTGTAACTGAGCAGTACAAGGGCCCTGTCATACACAGTGACTAAGGCACTTTTAAGCAGTTGTAAGCGGGTTTGCACGGGTTTGTATGACGCTTAGTGACACTTAGCTAAGCGCACACATGCGCACACTGCTGCAAACCTGCTTACTACTGTTTACAAGTGCTTACTCTTGCTAACCCCCGCGCTCATTCCTTTGACAGAAAAGTAAATGGGGAGATAGGAATGTGGTGATAAAGGGTACACAAAGAGGGGAAGACAGTAAGGAAACCAGCTCGGGATGTACAGGATGGGTGTGGGGAAGGTCCATAGCTGCCTGTTTCTTTACCAGCAACAGCTGTGCATATGCAATACATTAGGAGTGAAATTTGAAACCTTCCACCCCTGAGAGAGGGGTGAGGACAACTAAGTACATTGTACTGCCAGTTATGAATATCAGGCACATGCACTGTTTGTGAGCTGCTATACTGTCATTAGTACGTTACTCACTTCTGAACAGTTTGTTTGTGTTGACATTAGCACAGTATGCTCAGGACAACTGGACATATTTCAGTACTGTGTATGCCTACCTACACCCATGGGTGTGCCTGACTACACAGGTATATAGTACTTTTGGGTAGGGGTGCAGAACTGCGGAGAGCATTATTTATTATCGTGTGCTGTTTATCTTGCTGAACATGCAGAGTTGCTGTGTACCTGTTAGTCTATAAAGGCTAGTGGTCTGTCTCAATAGCTCCCTCCTGTGGACATATCCATCTGGTAGACAGAGGTTAGCCTAGTATCCTTTGACTGTGCACCACACCAGTCTTTTCAGCACCTGAACAATGGCATTGTCACAGGTGGTTGCTAGCAGTACATGGCTATATCCTTTAATATTTCTGTGGTGTACTCCTGCATATGGGCATGCTTGTGGAATTCATTCTACAGCTATTTGCTGAGTGTGTAACAGCAGACAAGCTGATATGCCTGTGTGTTTCTGACACTTCCAGGCCTCAGATTCTCTCAGGTAAATATTTGAACAGCCTCAGGGAAAGGTACATATAAGTGGGATACACCTGTGATATATTTCAGATATTTTGCTGTTGAGACTTTGGGGGATTCAGAGCATATGTATTACTACACCTTTTCTGACGTGCAAGCAGTGTCTACTCTCACTTATTGATATTTTTCATTACATGAGATTCCCCACCTTTCTGCCTACTGTAAGTACATTTCACAGGGAGTCAGAGGGGCACAGCTAACATTTGTTTGCAAATCAGGGACATCCCTGTAAATCAGTCACAGTTGAGAGGTCTGGCTTCTGACCTATTCAAATATGCCAGTGTTTATCCTGCTCTGACACTGTGTGGGGTTTGTAATGTGCTACTGTAACATTATTCCCTACTAGCATGGCTGGTTCTCTTTTTACAGTCATGTCATGCAATTCCACAACACTTGCTGGTTAAGGACCACAGAACAAGATTTGTGTTATGCCATTCCTATTCACCCTTTAAATTCACTCATTGTAATGCATGATATATTTCTTTCAGCACCACATTATTATATATCTGCTGTGGCTTAGTGGTACTTCATGCAGTCTTGTGAGTCCAAGGTCTGGAGTTCGAGACTGACAGAGGTATTTTATTTTGCTGCTGAGCAGTACAAGGGCCCTGCCATAGAGTGACTAAGGCACTTTTAAGCAGCTGTAAGTGGGTTTGTGCAGATTTGCGCGATGCTTAGCAATGCTTAGCTAAGCGCACACATGCAAACACTGGTGCAAACCCGCTAATTGCTGCTTAAAAGTGCTTACTCCTGCTAACCCCGCGCTAATTTCTTTTAAAGAAAAGAAAATGGGGCGATAGGAAAGTGGTGAAAAAAGGGGCACAAAGAGGGACACACAGTAGGTAAACAAGCTCGAGATGTGCAGGACTGGTGTAGGGAAGGTCTATAGCTGCCCATTTCTTTAACAGCAACAGCTGTGCATATGCAATGAATTTGGAGTGAAATTTGAAACCTTCCACCCTTGGGAGTGGGCTGAGGACAACAAAGTATGTTGTACTGCCAATTCTAATTATCAGCTTACATGTTTGTCCGATGGACATGTGTGTGAAATGGGCAGCTATGTATGGGGCGTAATTTTTTGTGGGTACAAATTGCCCTTTTTTTTTTCAGGTGAGAGTGGGAAGGGAGGTAGAGAAAGTAGGTATGTCCGGGGAGGTAGGTTGGGAAGGTAAACAGACAAGACAGACAAGACGCATACAGGGGCAGTGTATGATACATGGGGTGGGTGACACAATTGACAGGGTTGGATGTTTGTAAATCTTAAGCCCATGAGCCCACAGATGGTAACAATGTAACTGAGATCCCCACCCATGGGTGGTCATCACTGAACCTTCACAGCCCCGAGGGTGGCTGTGCTGGGGGCTGCGTAGACAGGCAGGCTCACTCGTGAGATGCGCCACTCTTGCCTCAAGCTGGCATAGGGGATCAGCGACTGAACTCTGGATCTACCTACGCACCACAGCCTGGACCCTTTGAAAGGTGACAGGTGGCCCTGCTCCACCCACGCTTGCATGGGGGGGCGAGCCCCATCCCCTGCAGCACTTCCACCCGAAGGTGGCACAGGACCAATGGAGGAGGAGAGCCCAGGCTGGGCACTGGACCTGCTGATGCCAGGTGCACTTGCCAGCTGAGGAGGGACAGGTGGGTCCACTGGGACCGACCTTCCCATACATTCTGTGATTCAGTGTGTTTAATTACAACATAAACAAAACAACATTCCAGATTAGTTGTAACAGCATGCAATAATATTCCCATTAACCCAACATACCAAGGGTACAACAGTTGAACAGCAAGCATGACACATGCATATATTGAACCACAGTGGCTATTCCAACAGCATGCAGGGGTGTTTGGTAGCAACAGGCCACCATGCTTGTGGTGTTTAAACAGGGCACATGCATCAACGTGAATGCAAATATTTATAGAACAATAGGACATATGTCCCAACAAATATTTAATATTACACATACCCATTGAGGTGTGGATTTGCATGGTTTATGCACATACAGTAGGGTGTATAAAAAACTTCGGTTAACATCTTATAATGACCTTTTAGTCTATGCTACATTCCTAGTGACTGCAAGTGTATATCCCCTACCTGTATTATTACACTTGCCACCAAACATTAGGTTGTGTACTAGGTTTGGCTAGTTCAATATATGCCTGACCTATATCTGACATACTAACTCTCCAGGATGCAGATGTTACTGCTACATATCTCTTGATTGAATTTATATTTCTTTATCTATATATCTGGGATGTTTTCACATGACATTTTTATTTCGATTTGTACAGAACCCTGCATTTCTTGACACACACACTCACATTTCTGGGGAAAAAATAACATGCTACACATGTGCCAGGTTTACTTATTCATGCCAGCCAGTAACTGCCTGTTGTGGACTGTATATATGTTTCACAGCTACTAGTACTTCCATCACCCACTTTATATGGAACTGCACAACTGTAGGTTGCCAGTACCTTTTCAAACAGTACTGTTTGTATACTGCAAGGGTACAACAACATTTTAGTCTCTGTGACACAGACACACTCTGGGTTTTAGACCTTTATTAATGACATTACAAACTTTTCCACAGGCTCACTCCTTTATTTGTTTTAACTGTGTATATGACAGACATGTCCAAGACATATTATACCTTTATTAATAGGTTAGAACAATCTTTTTTCAGGCTCACTCGCTTATTTTATATGACAGTGCCTGCAGAGATATTATTCCAGACATATGTTACCTTTCTTAATGGGTTTCTACACTCTCTTTTTCTGCCTCTCTGACATTTTTATCTGACAGTACATGCAGAGGACTTATTCAGACAATTTTATGGCTGTATTATTGGACTACAACACTTTCTTTCATGCTGTCTCCCATATTTTATATAACAATACATGCAGAATAATCACTAACCTGCCTGGAGGCGCAGTCTTAGCAGCCTATCAGCATAGGCTTGCTGATTCATAGCACGGTCACCTGCAGCTGTAAAGTAAATGAAGGGATATTGAGATATACCTATCTGTTATACATACTCCATTATCAATTCTTACATACTGCATTCCATGGCTACATTCTCAGTTGTGGGGCATCCCGCATCCCACGGGCCTCCTGTATCCATTGGTTCAGGCTTTTCTGCTTTCATTTCTTCAGGTCTGCATGGTGGTGATGGACCTGCTCACCAGTCCGAGGAATGCCTGTGGCACTGGTGAGGTCACGAGCTAACCGGTTCCAAGCCTCTGCCTTGTACTCTGTCCCTTGGAACTGGCCCTGCAGGAGTCTTGAATCGTGACGGTGGACAAGGAGCCAAACCATGTATTTGGACTCCTTGATGCCCCAATGTTGCGCTCGGAAGCATGTTTCCTCTCCGACACCAGACATTCTAACTGCAGATGTGAGCTACAATCAGTTATGGTGTGTATTCCCGCCTGTGGGGCTTAAATATGCTGCATTTCCTGCACTTTTTTGTGATTGTCCATTTTGTAAAATGCTCGGCTGACTGCAGACCTGCTTAGTAAAGGTTAAACTACCATTCGTAAGTATATGAATGTTAATAGTGGCTGTTTCCCCTAAGTTGTCATGGCTTAGTGGTTCTGTACTTTGCTTCTGATGCACAGAGTCCTGGGTTCAAATCCTGTCATTCATTTTATTTTCATACTATCCAGACAGGCTAGGGGCTGTGGCTGCATTTAAGCAACTTTGCTCTACGTTGCTCCTCGGTGCCCTACGGTGCCCTGGTTGGCACGGCGCGCATGTCCACGCAAACACATTGCGCTGGGTAAAGTGCCATTGAACTATGGGCAACTCTATTGCGCTGGGTAAAGTGCTATGAAACAATGGGCAACACTATTGTGCTAGGTAAAGCGCTATTAAACTGTGGGCACCTCTATTGTGCTAGGTAAAGCGCTATTAAACTACAGGCAACTCTATTGCGCTGGGTGAAGTGCTGCTTAACTGCAGGCAATTTTATATCAGGATCCTTTAAAATATTTATTTTGTTCACTGATACAATGGCCATTTCACTGCTTTTTAGTAATATTTAAACATATTTGTCAGGTATTATTTCATATACTGATTTAAAAAATAAATATGAAGGGGAGTGGTGGGACTCAAACCATGAATGCCTCTTCTTTGTGCGACCGCTCTACCATTATGCTATTTCTATTTGGTGTGATTTGCATTAACATTCTTTCTATGCTCTTCCATGTCAGAATTGCTAACTCTAGCTAAATAATGGGCACACCCGCACACACACCTGCAAATACGGGCAGCTATTTTGAGGATTTAAAAACATATATTTAATGTTTTGCATTTTAGAACTGTGATAGGGGTTTACAATATCAGGGAGCATGGTGTTGGGTGCAGGGACATTTGAGTGGACTCACTCTTGTGTGTGTGCTTTGTTTAGTTTTAAAACACTTGCAGGGGCGTGGACATTTAGACTGCTCGGCAGTCGGACACGCCCCCTGCTTTCTTACATGGTCCGTGTAGACTTACAGTTGAGTCAGTGTGCCCTCATGCATATTCATGGCACGCTGACATTAAACCATTCAACTGCAGCCTCTGAGTAAGACTTATTAAGTCTTACACGGAGGATTAGTGAATCCGGGGGTTAGACTTTATAGTATTCATAAAATGTATACTAATGCAAAATCTTTTATTCAAGCAAATTTCCAAGTTTATAAGAACAATATGGTCTTTATCCCCCATTATATTTGTAGTAGTGGTTTAGCATTCATAAATACAACAGAACTGGACAAGCTGAAACAAAAAACGCCAAAAGCTATGTTGTCATGAGACGCATAAACAAGTATAAAGCACTAATCCACAGAAATAGCTATTAGTAATCCTCAGAAATAGCTATACCACTGTTAGGTTATAATTTCAACAAACCTGATATTATTACTATACACAGTGAAATTCATTCTGGTACAGAAAACAATTTTTGCAGAGCTTGTGTTTTGGAATATGGTCCACATGCTGTTAAGCTCAAAGGTATCTTGAAAACTAATTGAAATATTATTTTAGCAGACCATGATGTAGTAGATATCGTAGGGCCACATCCTATTTTTGTCACCAAAATGGGACCCAATATAAAGAAATATTTGGAAAGTGGTCCTACACATAATCCCTCTCCTAAACACACTCACAAATGTGGTAGTTACAATTTGTGTTACACCATATTTGAAGGAGAGGGTATAACACTAGATAATATCAATAGGTCTTATATTAGGTTCCGACAAGGAAATTGTAAGTCCAAATTAATCATATATTTAGCCAAGTGTTCTGTTTGTTCAGGTTTTTATATAGGTAAAACCGAAAGGCAGTTTCATAAAGGTATTTATGCCCACATGTACAGTATGAGAAAGAAAGATGAAAAAAATGCATTATATAAGCATATAAAAAAGTGGGGGGATAAACACAATTTTAAGTTTGCGATTTTAGACACTATTAATATTGATCCGAAGGGGGAGGGGTGATTATAAAGGGCTGCTATCTTATATGGAAATGTGGTGGCATCTGTATACCGATGCCTCTACACCCCCAGGACTCAATGATTTTATTTCCATTAGACCATTGTTGCATAAACTAAATCAGTATTAGCAACATTAGGATAGTTTGTAAACAGATCAAAAAGTAAACATATTTTTTACAAATTTTTTGTTTACTGATTTTAACAGACTGCCCTTTAATTTCAAAACTTGGAAACTGCAGTTTTTATTGTTTCATTTGTATGTTAAACTTTGGTTATGTTTTGATTTTTGTATTTAGAAGTTAGGTTCATATTCCAAGGATCTGTACCTTTAAACAGCGACCTTTTGGTGCCAAAATGTTTATTTAAATCACAATTGTTTGTTTTTAAAAAACTAGTTCTGATGAAGCCCGTGTTGGAAACGGGTGAAAGCGCTTAACTTTCATCTTTTTTTGGTTTTCAATAAACGTTGGATTTTATGGGCAACTTCGGTTTACTATTTATAGCTATTTCTGAGGATTACTAATAGCTATTTCTGTGGATTAGTGCTTTATACTTGTTTAGGCGTCTCATGACAACATAGCTTTTGGCATTTTTGTTTCAGCTTCCCCATTATATTTGGACACACACACACACACACACACACACACACACACACACACACACACACACACACACACACACACACACACACAGGAATTACATTTCACCTGCCAAGCCGCTTCACTGACTGTTTAACTGTTATCATCAACAGCAGGAGTAGTTGATTTTATTCAAGATGGCCTCTGTACCCATCAATTACTGCCTCTTTGCTTAATGTGTTTACCTATGCTTCCTGATTGTAATTTAAAAAATGTACATTAGCCCTACCTAGCTAGATTAATGACTGTTTCACTGGATAACTTAAAATAGCATTTCTTATGCTGGAAAAATCTTACATGGGCAAAGAAAAAGTGTTTTTTACTATGTTATAAAAGAAAACTTGTTTACAATTTTATATTTTACTTATTTGCCCCCCCCCCCAGTGAGGAAAAATGAAATGTGCATGTTCAGTGTTTAGTCAGGCTAAATGCATCTGCATTACAGGATGCAGTGAAATTATAACACTAAAGTAAGCACTTAAAAGCTAAAACATGGCATTTGTATACATACATTGATACTTGGCCCTTCTGAGAGAGTAGTTCACCATTGACTGTAAAAAAGTTGTCTATACCCTTCACGTCCGAGAGCAAATTATATGATGTTATTATTAAATCATAGCAGTTGAGAGGTATGCACACTCTGCTTCTAAGCTATAACAATTGTTATCTAGTAATTGTGTTAACTTCCCTTTGATCTCACAGATACCCTGCACTCCCAAAGAAGACAGTCACGTGCTATACATCTCTGATATTTATCCTACCTTACAGACAAGAAAAAAAAATATTTATCTTTACCTTTTTCAACTTATCTTTCTTTTACCCCCTTTATTATCTGTAGGGTCATGTCTCATCCAAGAAATTAAGCCTATCTATGTTATCCTTCCTGGAAAAATACCTAAAAAACTAATCATCAGCAAAGCTCCATCCTATTAATTTTCTAATGTTACCAGCTATTTATTCAACTGGATCTCACACACAGCATAAATCCTTATGGAATACACATCTCTACCTTGAAGGAAACAGGTTCATTAAATACAACAAAATGCACAAACCTATTCTTTCTGAATTTCTATGGAATACACTGAAATGAGATTTTGCAAGAAGATGCACTGAATCTACTTTGCTGTTAATTTCTGTAAAGGAACAGTATCAAAACAAAGTGATCTCTTACCATCTTATTATGGGGCAACACCTCAACACCCCCCTCAGTAATTATTAGCTATTTGGAGGCTGTAGCCATTCATATGCTATATATTTATAGGTTCATAGGTAAGTACTCGGCTAGCTGCCATTGAAGGCCATTTTAAGCCTAGCCAGTTTCCCTTTTGGTGTTCTAAATAACCTATCCGATTTGGTTAAAGACTGTCCTTCCTCATCTCACCATTGATAATTATATATTTCCCTTAGTGAGAATAATTGAGATTATACCATAAAAAATTTTGAGGGGACCCATGTATAGCATAAAACATTTAAGAACAAAGTCTGTCCATTAGTAGTACAGGGGGGCAGTCCTGGGGTAAATTTTCTGTTGCCCATTCATAGGTCTAAGTTGCACTAGAATATGGAGAAGGATGAACTTTGTTTTATATGAATGAGGAGTCTGTTCCACAGTGGCATATCCTCTGCAAGATGTACCTGTCCCTCCAAGCTGTTCTGTTGATCTTGCAAAAGAGGTTTACATCCATAGACTGAGTGTTTCTGATGCCATATGACTTGCTGATGTGCAGTAAATCCATCAGCACTGGGTCAGAAGATGCCTTGTATACCAGACACAGGTCACCTCTTAGCAGTCTGGTTTACATCCATAGACTGAGTATTTCTGATGCCATATGACTTGCTGATGTGCAGTAAATCCATCAGCACTAGGTCAGAAGATGCCTTGTATACCAGACACAGGTCACCTCTTAGCAGTGTCTAGTATACAGAGTATAGTGACAGGGCTTTGAGTCAGACAATGTAGAACATACTGTTTAGGCCTTGTTTCCTTTTAGAATGGTATCTCTGTGAAGATTCCACTTGTCACATGTGCCTAGACAAATACCTGCCAAGGCAGACATTATATTCAATGACTAGCCTAATGAAGGCTGAGTAAAGGGTACAATAACATCCCTAGATCTAGGTACAATCCCTTTGCTTATAAGATGTGCAGTATAGAAAGACTTTCATATGATAATAGACACATGTTGGTCAAAAGTTAGGTCACTGCTCGCATAAGTTCCCAAATCCCAAACAACTAGATCAACTCTTAGGGATGTGTTTTTGATGTAGTAGTTCCCCTGAGGGTAGATGCCTTTCCAAAGGGTAAAATAATGCATTTTTTGGCATTTAGATTCAGTCCATGATTTTGGCACCCATTATTTATTTCGTATAAAACTTAATACAGGATGGCTAATTAATTTGTGATTTAGATAACCGTTCTTTACTTGCCTTCATCTGCAAAGCTAGTCAGCCAAAACCCTTTTGTATTGACTTTAATTTCAGAAAAGTAAATGCTATACAGGTAAGGTCCCAGCCCAGATCCCTAGGGGACACCACTAGTGACTAGTTTCCTATCTATGAGTCAGCTGGAAATACATCAGGAGACAGAGGGATTTATTCTCATAGTATTTAGCTTTTCTACCATGCCTGAGTGGATAATTGTGTAAAAGGTTTTGGCCAGGTCAACGCATGTGGTGTATAGCATTTTGCCTTCATCCATTACTTTGGTGACTGTTAAAAAAAATCCACCAGATTCAGTAAACATAATTTGTCCTTGATAAACCCAAACTTAGATGGGTCCAGTGCTTATTTATCTTGTGGGTGTGCTTTCACTCTCTGAAAGATGCTGTAATGATGTCAGGTAGTGCCAGATGTGGCAGAGGGAGTAGGGCAGTGCATGTGTAACATATGCCAGCATAGGTAGTTGGTGTTTTATAAAGAATTGCATGTCATTTGAATATCAAACTGATTTGTACAGATGTTTGTGTTAAAATGTATTTGTAAAGTTGTTTGTGTTAAAAATACATCAATAGTTTGATCTGCTGGACAGAAAAGAAATATACATTTATGTCTGACTATATTGTTGTGAATGATTTAAGGTATATTTTTTAACAGAAGATACTGGAAGGGAAGGGGTTAAGCTCAGCCCTGCCCATCTAACCTTAAGAAAAATAGCCTGAAATTAAATTACTTGGTTTAGACCATAAAGATTTTATCTCACAGGTCTGAATGTAGCCAGAGTTGCAATATCTCTGAAAAACCTGCGCTGGGATCCTGCACTATTGTCCCTAATGGTAAACTAATTGCTACCCTGGGGTACCAGAGAATTGCTTGTTAGCTTCTGCAGGAAGATTAGAAGTGTTGGAACTATTTTACAGTATCCAGGTGGTGTTATAATAAATCTTTGCTAAAGTTCTATGTGTGCTTTTTAACACATCAGTGCTAGATCCTGGCTCACTTTGTTTGTAGTGAGAAGGTAGTGTGGGTATCACAGAGTCAGCTGACAAGATGTGATGTCATTCTGTAGCCAGCACTGAAATTGTATTTGAATAGTATTGAGAGATATGAGGTGCGCACTTTGCTTTTGGACCTAACAAGGCACTCATCCATTTCCATTTTGCCTTGATTTAGTAAGTAACTAGAGAACAGAAATTCTTCAGTCAGTTAGAAAAATATAGTGAGATTAGCTAAATGTTTTTTTTTCTGTATCTCTCTGAGTCATTCCTTCTGTTTTTTTTATAGTTCCTGTGTTTAAAAACTCTGGTGTTTATTGTAAATAGATATTCAGTATTTTCATGTTATTTTTTATTATTAAATATATCTAAACATTTTTGTTGTGGCTGGTCTTTTAGAAAATATTTAACCTTTCAGAGTACTTGTATTTATTTGGTGGCATTGTGGCTCCAAGTTCCTGAAAGTCTTGCTACTTTGTTAAACACTACCATTTGTATAAGTATTAATCTTCGTAAGTATAATTGGGTACCCTGGTAAGAGCCTTAAATTAGCTGGCTTTTGGCGTTCTGGTGGCAGCAAAGCTACCTTATAGTCTGGGTGGAAGTGGTAGAATAGGGACCTGGAGCCTCCCCCAGGTGTGTGTGGGTGTGTGTGTGTGTGTGTGTGTGTGTGTGTGTGTGTGAAAATGAAATCTCAAATAGAGGATGTGTGACAGCTACTTTGAACAGGGACACTGAGAGCACTGATTTCCAGACAGGGTGGTGGAGGACTGGCTTGAAACATCTGGCTAAGTGCTCAGCTCTATAGTGGTCAGAGAGTAGTCTTATTTGGATCATGGAAAGAAAGCCCAGCCTCAGGACTGGAGTGTGCAGTCTTTATGTACTGTTAAGGGAAATTGTATTTGGTGCAGAAAGCTGCATCTGAAAATACTATATGTGACTCTTTTTTTCTCATAATGAATATTCCCCACCAGTGTCAGTGGAGGATTGAGGCTTATTGATCACTGGCCCAAAGGAGGGAATGGCACATATTGATTGCAGTGGTGGGATATTAATTGAACTTTTTTAACCTGTAAGCAGTTATCAGTAAAGGTATGTGTACTCTCTGTAGCCACAAGGTAAGCATACAGATTTAAAATTTTCACAATTTTATTTATTTATTTACTTTTCTTTTTTTAGTTTAGTTTAGTCAGGTAAAGCAAGAAAAGATGTCCGCAGAGGATTATGGCAAGCTGACAGTGAACCACTTGGCTAAGGAATGCAAATCCAAAGGATGAGTACATGCCAACCTGACTATAAAAAAGAAATGATTTCAGCCTTAGCTGCAGCTGCAGCACAGACCATCAAACAGGAAGTCAACCAGTCTGGTGATGGGGATGTGTAGCCCTCTGAAACAGGACTGTTCACCTTTTCCTCAGAGGGCTTAAGAACCTGTCTGGAGTTAAAGAGACTTGAAATGGAGGCAAAACATATGGAATTAGAATCACCAGGGACACTGTAGCATTTGGAGGCCAAAGAAAATGAGAAGCAACATTAACATGACAGGGACATGCTGACTCTTCGACAGAAACATGGCAGTAATGGGGAAAGGAATAACTGAACCCCAGAAAAAAACAAATGTCAGTAAATTTCTTCCACAGTATACAGAAGGTGATAATTTTCATAGTTTTATTCATGTACAGGAAAGAGTATGTAAATAGTATGATGTTGACCAAGGGTGATGGGTACAGTTCCTAATCCCCTTACTCAACTGTAAAGCTATAACTGCTGTTTCTATATTTTCTGATACTGATTGGTTAAATTATGATAAGATTAAACAATGTTTATTGGAATGTTTTAAGTTAACAGCTGAAGCTTACAAAAAACAATTTTGTGAGCCTAGACATAAGGCAGATGAAAGTATATGTGATTATATTGATGAGATAAGCACTCATATTTATATGTGGGTGAGTGGGTGTCAGGTCAGCACTTTTGAAAGGCTGACAGACCTTTGGTGAGGTAACAACCCTTAGCATTTTGCCTAAGGACATGAGAATCTGGTGGGCAAACTGGGAGTGTAACTGTGCAAATGACTTCAGGACAAAAGGGGATTTCTACCTGGCAAGCAGGGCACCCTGGCTCAAGAAGGGGTACACAGTGCTGCACATGGATATAAGAGAATCCATGATGGATAGCCTAAACCACTCCAGAAGAGTCCACCAGTAAAAGGGGAAGCTACTAGCTCAGGTACATAACCAAGATCAGAGTTTTAGATGTTTTAAATGCAACTAGATGGGCCATGTAGCATGCATATGTCCACTGATGCAAGGTGGGGAACAAAAGGTGAGGGAGCCAGCAAGTGGAAATGACAGCACGTTAGTGGTACGTTGTTTGGAGACAACAGGGATACCAAACTATCACCAGAATTTGTATCTTATCTTAGTGAATAGAAAATAAGCCACTGCTAAGAGAGACACAGCCTCTAACATACCCACTGTGAAGCCTGTAGTGGTTAAATCAAAGCAGTACATGTCTGGGCAGTCCACTCCAGTCAGAGCTTTAGGAAGGACCCCATTCAAAATACCTTTGGCCAGGGTTTACCTTGACTGGGAGGGTGGAAAAGGAAGCAAACAAATATGTGGGTTTGAGTTTATCCCTGTCTGTGAAAAGCCTGGGCTACATTCTGCTTTATTGTCCCTAGTGGTGAACTAATTGCTACCCTGGGTTGTCACATAATGGCCTATTAGTTTCTGCAGGAAGGGTGGAAGTGTTGGAATTGTTTTACAGTTTCCAGATGCTGTAATACACCTTAGCTAAAGTTCTATGTGTGTATTGTGACACAGCACCAGATTCTGGCTCAGTTTCTAGTGAGAGGGTAGTGTGGAGCCATGGAGTCAGGTGACCAGATGTCATGCCATTCTGTAGCCAGCACTGACATTGTACTTGAATATTAGTGAGAGATGTGAGGAATGCACTCTGCTTTTGGACCTGACAAGAAGACCCTAATCCCCATTGAAAGTCAGATGTTCAGTATTTTCGTGTTATTTTTTTATTATTTATTATTAAATAAATCTAAACTTTTCATTGTGGCTGGTCTTTTAGAAAATATTTAACCTTTGAGAGTACTTGCATTTATTTAATGGCATTGTGGCTCCACATTCCTGAAAGTCTTGCTGCTTGGTTAAACACTACCATTTGTATAAGTAGTAATTTTACTAAGTGTAATTGGGTACCCTGGTAAGAGCATTAAGGTAGCTGGCTTTGGGTTTTCTGGTGGCAGTAAATCTACCTTATAGTTTGGGTGGAGGTGATAGAGCAGGTAAGCTGTGCCAGCCTTGCCCAGGTGAGTGTGTGTGTGTGTGTGTGTGTGTGTGTGTGTGTGTGTGTGTGTGTGTGTGTGTGTGTGTGTGTGTGTGTGTGTGTGTGTGTGTGTGTGTGAAAATTAAATCTCAAAGAGAGTATGTTGAGAGTATGAAAGCTATGTTGAACAGGGACACTGAGAGCAATTATTTCACAGAAAGGGCGGTGGAGGACTTTATCTGAAACATCTAAAGACTCATATCTATAGTGATCATTGGGGAGTCTTATTTTGAGCCTGGAGAGAAAGCCCAGCCAAAGCTGTAGTATGCCTTCTCTGTGTGCTCTTAAGGGAAATTGTACTTGTTTCAAGAAGCTGCATCTGAAAATACTGTCTGTGTCTATTTTGCTCACACTGAACTTTCCCCACCAGTGTCAGTGGTGAGGATTGAGGTTCCTTGATCAGTGGCCCAGAGGACAGCATTTACAGATGTGACAAAGTACACTCTGAGAATTGAACTTTACTGACTGTGACATTGCCAGTCATTCAGCTGTTTTGTACTACAACAATGCTTGCAAAATTATAAAACATTATATTGCAAGCTTCAGATTGGATCTACTAACAAATGTAGCCTATAATTCAAATACCTTTCAAATACCCTTCCTCCCAGTTCCCATATAATTGTCCAAGTTACACTTGAATTGGGTTAGGGAGGAACTCTGCTTCACATGGATGGGGAACCTATTACAGAGAAGGGGTAATCTTTGAGATACATTCCTCTGTCTCCAGCAAGTCCTATTTATATCACAGGCAAGGTTTAAGTCTTTACAATGGGTAGGTTTGATTTGTGGATATGCAGGAGGTCCATCAGAGTGGGGTTTGACAATGCCTTGTATGCTATGGATAGATCTCCCCTCAAAAGCCTGTAGGGGACAGAATACAGGGATAGGGCCTTGAGGAGTTCTGCACAGTACATATTACTTACACCCTATATTCTTTTAGTGAACCTCTTTGGATGTTTCATTTGTTGGATATGCCTGGTTAGGTACATACCAAAGGGTGCATTGTACTCAATGATAGATCTGACGAATGCCAAATACAGTGAAACAATGACTTCCTTGGACCTAGATGTGATGATTACACAAAAAAACATTTTTTACAGAACATCTACAATGATGATATAAATAAATAATCTTGTTTCCAATTGTTTACACATGTACATAACTAAAAAAAATGATAGCAACGGATGTGAGAAGGACACAATGTAACATTGTAAGAAAGTGTAGAAAATACAATGTTAATGTTCATAACATGGAGAGTTGAGATAACAAATAGCAAGGACAGTGGATATGTTAGAGGCCATTTGCATACAGTTATGGAATATGGCATGTTTATACAGGGAATGTATGTGTGATAACTGACCATAGTGCTGTATCCTTCACTTCATCCTGTATAGATAAGGCACGAGCTGTACAGCTACTGTGTCATGCACAACCGAACGAGACGTGTTACCATCTGTTGTCATTAGACAATCATGGATGGAGTGTATATTACCCTGACATATTTAGCAAACAAGCATGTGTTTTATTATACTGTACACTTTACAGAGCTGGGTTTTGACTACATCTGACACACAACATAGCACTGGATCTTGTCACAAATAAATGGAATTAATATGTGACTTTATAAAGTACATTTGAGGATAATTTGTACAATATACTTTTTTCAGAATGATGAGAAAGAGGTAACTATGTTGATGTTCACACAGCTATGAGTCAGTGCAATACCAATGTTTCTCCACCAAGACAGCTGTTCTTGCAGTTTTGTACAACCTCATTGCCCCAGAATTGAACCACACTGTGTCTGTGTTGATATGCTATACAAATCATTAATAAATGCAAGTGAAGCAGGATAACTCACATGATGACATTCACAGAACAAATATTTCACAGGTAGGATATTACAAAATTACTTTATATTATATTTTTTTCCAAAGTACAAATTGAGAACAATAACTTTATGCAGTGTTGTTTGTGTAAAGTCATTCCTTTCATAGAATGCTGCAGTTTGCTGGAATTGAACAGTAAGCTATGTAGTTCCACAGATTAATGATGTGTATGAATCACATGTGCCACAGTCTTAACAAAGCTGTTTGAAGTTATTGCATTATAGGATTGTGTTGCTAGGGGAGGCCATTTATGCATAACAGCATTAAAACACACTATGCCTACAGTCAGTCAATGTGGGTTTTGAACATCTGAATATGTTAAGACAGAAGCTACATATTAGGATGACTGAATACACCACAGTGCAAATGGTGCTACAATTATGAGATATTTTCTGTGAAGCTGTGACATCATGTTATTGTTGCAAGGGATATGTGTGCCCGTAATTTCTTTAAAATACTATTGCTATATGAGTCATTCTCAGACAACAATGCATGTTTCTAGGTGTACCCAAGCGCATATGATGCATACTGCAGTTGTCACTGTGACATGAGAATTAATGGCAATTATGCAAGATGTGTGTATAATCACAGATTCAAACACATGGCTTACTAACGTGAAAGCATGCAGAACATTGTCTCATGCCCCCCTCATGAAAATCCTTTCTATTTCCCCCGTAAAATCCACATGACATCCCATGGCATCATCACTACCTAATAAAGCATTTTTTGTGAAAAATTGGTACATACTGTTGTAATAGGAACCCCAACCACACATGTACACAACAGATAGCTGGCTGCCAACACTGTTACCTACCTGCACATTTACGGACATACTGACACAAATGAGTCTAAAGAGTATTGGCTGAATTAGAACATACTACCTATCATCACAAGGTACAGAACACTGCCTGAATCATGAGATGTTGTTTTACAGTTGTGGCAGTGTAAATTTGAATGGATGACATCATCATTCTTTCATACATTGATGCTCTTCTAAAAATGTATGAAGGTGGTTGAAGAGCATGGTAGCACTACACAACCACACATTTTTTATACATTAAAAGCCTAGTCTACAAAGCGCAGAAGAAACACACACTGGTGGATTCAAACCTCTGTCCTCTATACTTACACAGTATCAACAGCCTGCACCACAGGACAACTACTGCATAAACTGTGATGATATTCATTTCTGATTGTATGACATAAGCATTGTGTTTCCAAAACTGGTGATTGCCTGTGGGGAATACAAATTTATAGGGTAGTCCTCTGCCAGTGAAAATACATCTCTGAAGTGGAAGTTTACATAAGAGGTGTCATTATGGCCAGAACTGTACATGGCAGCACAGAAAGTCACATTATATAATTGATGTTGTATTCAAACCCTCTACCAATTAAATTATGCAATCTATACAAGACAGAATTAGACACAAGCACCACAGGAGAAGTTTGAGTTCTAAAGGCAGAGATTGTAGCTATGAAATGAAGACCTCATAAGTGTTATGCAAAGAAGATGTTTTTAGTAAAAGTGGGATAAGGGGATGGGAGAATCCTCTACCATGTTAAAATATTCCTCTGACTGGAAGTTGATTCAACATGTCTGTTCAGGAAGCTGTATGTACCTGATATTGCAGCCTCACACACAAATTCACCCCTGTGAAATTTGAACCTCCTACCTATTTAGTTACACAGTTTAGAAAACACAGTGTTAGTCATAAGCGCCACAGGAAAAGTCTGACACATAATGGGAGACAGTACACTTTTGAAATGATGACATCATCTATGTGATGCAGAGAGGAAGTTTCTGTTAAAAGTGGAAAAAGGTACAGAGGGAAGTTAAGTTTATTCTCCTGTGTCTATGTGGACACAGCGCATTTGACATAGTGGCATTACTTACCTGTTACTACAGCTACCCCCCACACCCATACCCACACCCAAGTTCTTCAAGATGGGAATTGAACCTCCTACCTAACTAGTTACAAAATCTAGAGAGTACAGATTAGTCGGAACTGCCACAAAGGAAGTCTGATTCTTAAGGGATTTAGGGTACTTTTGATAGAGTTACCTCATCTTTGTGTTGCACAAAAGGTTTTCTTTTAAAAGTGGGATAAAGTGCAGATGGTGCTGTGACCAAAGTTAAATATATTCTTGTCAGTATAAGTTGACACAGCGCATTTGACATTGAGGCATTACTTACCTGAGACCCTAGTTCTTCATAATGAGTATTGAACCTCCTACCTATCTAGTTACAAAATCTTTAGTACACAGTATTAGAAGAGGAGGCATTGCAGCCATGGTGGTGCAGCAGTAGCATTGTTGCCTCACAGCAAGAGGTTCTCCTTTTCGATTCTCGGCTGAAAAGCCTTCTGTGTGGAGTCTGCATGTCCTCCCTGCAGTCGAGTTGCATTCAAAAGACATGTGTGAATGGGCAAGACTTTGCTGAAGGTTGGGCGTTGGGCTGGCAACTCGGCACCATAAAAATCTACTGCCAATCATTAGCAGACCGGAGTTCCGCTGTGACGACCCCTAACCGGTAAAAGCTGAAAAGACAAAAAATTAGTAGAGAAGGCATTACTTACCTGAGATTAGAAACACCCCCCACAAACACACAAGTTCACCATAGTCAGAATTAAACCTCCTACATATCAAGTTATACAGTCTAGTAAACACTATAAGCGCAAGCACCACAGGAGAAGATACTGTTAAACAATGTGGAAATGCACATTTGTACTTCATAAACCATCACTGTTTGGAACTTTTGTTACTGTGCATTACAGATTTTGGGACAACTGCATGTGTGCCGACAGGCAAATGTAACAGCACTCTGCTTGCCCATACAATGACATAGTTCTCTGCTAAGATTTCTATAATGTCATTGATTTACATTGTGTTACTGTGAAGAACATGTACTTGTTTCACAGTGTGGGATGTCAGTAACAATCACAATTGTAAAACAGTTGATTATCAATCAATTATTCCTGACAATTCATTCCATTATGATTGCATGGAAATAGTAATGTATAGTGTCACCACCACTTGTCTTGTCTCATGCATGCACAATGCGCAAGGACAATATAAGCAGAAAATTCCTAAATATGACACTGCACTGCAGAGGAATAGTGATGGATTACATATGCACAGGTAATCCACCATTGTAGCACAGTTGCAAGTGTTGCAATTGGAGTGCAGACATATATTAACAGACTGACTTAAATGAGTCAACATCAGTCTGAAAGCCATATACCTTGTTTTCAAAATTAATTAAAGACATACAGCCACTGCATGACCTAAACAAATAATTTGTTGTAAATACTTTTTTAATCTTTGCCCAAAGTGCAGCACTGGCAAGCTCACTCCAAAGTATCAGCACATGCATAATCACATCTTGAGGTGCTGAATGTAGAATGGGAATTAGAAGTAGTCTATGCTGCACTGGCTGATGTTTGCACAAACAAACAGTATACACATGCAACCATGTCTGAATCTGATGGAATACAAGGCAGATGTGTGTTATGGTCATATTTCAGGTGTCATGACAGAGATTTTTCATGACAGTTTGAGTTCTTCAATACTTATATGTGTGCTACAGGAATATTATGATACACTTGCGGGACCACACATGTTATTGCTACTGGAAATGTGGTTAATGAAAACAGTTTTAAATCAAGGAGTTTTAATTTGATGACACAGAAAGGGTGTTAAGAGTTGGATAGT
This sequence comes from Protopterus annectens, assembly GCF_019279795.1. Classification (NCBI taxonomy): domain Eukaryota; kingdom Metazoa; phylum Chordata; order Ceratodontiformes; family Protopteridae; genus Protopterus; species Protopterus annectens. The sequence continues at coordinate 881,398,218 of NC_056734.1, read as the reverse complement.
CGGTAACAGGAATGCACATAAAAGCATACAAAGATATTTATTTATTTATGGTTCATTTCTGCACATATCTGTGTTGTGTTGTTATTCTTCAGTTTATCATCATATTTATTCAGGCAGGATCTGCACAAAACAATCTTTACAATAGCTTGCAATCATATTAATGCAACAGTGGGATAATGGTGGGTTACGAAAATGTACAGCCGACAACTACACCCACAGGAGTCATAATAAATATTCAGAAACACTTTGGCATACATCTGAATTTAAATCTTGACAGTTTTCTAAGAAAAAGAATCTACAGACCAGAGTAATAGCTGAACACACCACCTAGAAACTCCTACTTCAAAAAGTTCTGATATTATAACAGATTGCAGAAAAGGAGAATGCATGTCTTACTCTTCATTGCCCTCATGACAACTGTATGATGTACACTCAGCGCTACAGCTTGATCAACAGAAGATTAACATGACTATACATAGCTAAGCACAGTGGCGAGAAGTGCATAAGACTAATATTGCAGTAGGCAAAAGCTCAAAAGATTTTGGCATAGCGTGTGCACTTCCATTTAGCCTAAGTTGCAGGTGATACTCAGTGCCAGACATGGTCCAAATGTAGAGGAGAAAGACTAATGACACAGAAGGGAGACAATACATAGGCAAAGTGAGAGGGAGGCAGGGATCAAACACCTAATAACACAAGCAGGATAATGGTGGCTCAAAATAACATGCCTCCAACAGCTGCACATAAAACAATGGACTAAAAATAGTAACACTGAGCTAATGCCTGGATTAGAACCTTTGAAGGTGTACAAAATATGTTTATAGATGTGTGCATTATCTCATCAGACCATAAAGAAACTCAAATTCATATGCTTTAAATCACAAAATTGAAGTCAGTGACAACTGAGGCAGAAGGGGTGAACAGAGAGAGGGATCTGGAGAGAGGAATAGCAGTGGCATTTTATCTGGGGCATGTAAGATCATCTATGTGATGTGCAGCTCTTACTTATTTCCTAATTATTCATTTGTGATGCTATATAAATTTCTAGTCTCCCACCAGGACACAGGTGCTCTTCAGCAATTACATTCTGCTTGCTGAGCACACTCAAGCAAATCTGCAGTCTGCAGCTAACACTCCACCCATACAGTATAAGAAGGAATCACTGCTGCAAACTAAACAAGGATATACACATTGAGCCTCAAGAGCAGGGTCAGTCCACCCAGGCATTCTACTTGTATGTTTTATGAGAGAGAAGCTATTACATTAGCAGTATGTCTTAGTAGTTCTCAGCTTGCTAATAAAACTGACAGTTGTAGCCTTGTGTCCCCCCTCTGCTAATACAGTAATCCTAACTGTCCAATAGACAGTATACATTTAATTTACATCCCTGTGACTAAATTAACCATCAAGCAGCCTTCTCAGTGCTTTCTGCCTTAGTTTGTATCACTTGGAGGCCCACCTGTTTATTTGCACCTCTGTATATTCCCCTTCATTGCTAATGTATCTCCCTACTCTAATCTGTGTACAAACTGGTTATTAATCAGCAAGTCGATGTGAAGATACACTCCCAATGTTAATAAACTTTGCTGTTTCTTCTCTCCTTCACTTTACAGGTAGTTTGAATTATTACTTACCCTCTCTGAGGCCTTCAATGATTTTCACTGATTGCCTCTCTGGTTTCTTTGCATTCCACCTGGTTTGCATCCCTTGTGCTATCTCCCTCTCCCAATACTAAGTCTATATTAGAATCCTGCTGAGCATGGAGCTATCTTATCTTTAAATTTCTAGTCACCCACCAGGACACAAGTGGTCTTCAGCAATTACATTCTGCTTGCTGGTAAGCCATTAGACCTCAGGAATTTGTTTAAAGTGTTCAGATTTATAAAGTAATACTTACTTTTTTCTCTTGTCTTGGTGGGCTCTGCCCCACTCCGTTCACCCTCGCCAACGCTCGGGCTCCCTCCGCTCCCCTGCCCTGCCCCCTATTCCCTCCTGCCCCACTACCTCTGCATTTATAGTAATCACAGCCACACCCACAGCTCACCCTCACATCACCTCCACCAATCACAGCTCTTCAAGTCATATCACATTATACCACACCAACTTGCTCCACACTAAATACTCCCAATCACTCTCATTCCAACTAGGCATTCTTTATATCACCCACACTACTTCCCCATCCACATATAATGCAACCCTATAATTCCTCTTCAGACCCCCACCTAAAACCAACTTAAACTTTATAACCATGACTATCACACAACTAAGTCTAGTCTGTCTTCTCATAATTCTTTTCAACACCACAAGTGATCACTCTAGCAATATCCCTAAACTTAGTAGCACAACACTACATTATGCACTCTCATATACAGACACCACACATTATAATAATATCTGTCCACAATTATTCAAGAACTACATAACGTACCAATTCAGAACTAAGCACATATGCTCTCATTCCTACTCCAAAAAACACAATACTTTCTCACACTCCTCACCAAGCTCCAACATCTGTATAACCATTTTAACTTCAGGCTCACCTTAAGTGGGGATATCCACCCGGACCCAGGCCCAAATCCATCCTGTCCAACACAAACTGCTCCAACACAAATGTCAGAACATAACACCCCCACTTTCTTCATCCCTGGGCAAATCAACAACAGCAGCAAAACCAACCATCTTTTAATGCTAAATATTAACATTAGAAGTATCAAAAAATAAAATACCTGAACTCCAGGCCACAATAGCACACTACTCCCCAGACATAGCTGCTTTAAATGAAACCTGGCTAAATAAAAACATATCTAACTCAGAAGTTCTCCATACTGGCTACAATATCATTAGACAAGACAGACCACTTCGTAAAGAGGTCAGAACTGCCTTACTGTACAAGTCCAACTTAACTGTTCGTCAATTACCAAACTCCTACCCCTCCCCCAATAATTGGGGACATACTTATCTCACAACTTCAACTTCACCCTATAAAGGTCATCACCACAATTGTGATCTATATTCCACCTGGTAATACACCTGCTAGCTTTAGCTTTAAAGACTTCTTATCCTGGTGTACTTCCACATACTCACAAGAAACCCTTATTCTGGGGGACTTCAACCTAGATTGGTTCACCTGTATATCAGAACCACCAAGTAATCTAATAAATCTGCATGGCTACCAGCAGCTAGTCCAAATTCCAACTAGATGTGATAAAAAATCTAAAACGGAATCCATCCTTGACTGGGTCCTAACAACCCTACATTGTAGCCTCACACAGGCAGTCTCCCAGACACCTTAAGTGACCACAACATAATATAATTTATACGTAGTAGAACAAGCATATGCAAAACCGCTAACTATATATCTACTAGAAACAAAAAAAAAAATTCTCTCCTGAGATCCTCAACACTTTACTCTGTAACTGTGACTGGACCCCCCTAAAAACCCTCCCACTCGACCAGGCTGTAGCATATTTCAGCAAAACATTTCTACACCTAGACACTGTCGCTCCATTGTGCAAAATCACGGTTAGAACCTCTACAAACCTCTGGCTCAGTATAGAAACCAAACAAATCCTCAAGTCCAGAGACACTGCCTGACTTTACTATCAAAAAGCAAAGAAACACAAAGCCTAACTAAGTACCAAGAACTGTGCAACTATGCAAAAAAATGCATTAGGCTGGACAAAAAAAATCCTACTACACAACATTACAAACTAAATACCAACACACCCCCCCCCCAAAAATTTTGGAAAAATGTTAACCACCTACTAAAATCCACCCAAAAGGCTACCCCCAAACCAACCACCCTTAACACTAAAGTTCCTATCAAAACACAATTCATCTCCCACTTTGTGAACTCAATTTTATCCTTAGTATCACAGAACAGTTCTTTCCTCACTATCACCCCCAACACATGTAACACTAATACAAGCTTTGCCCTCAAAACAGTTTCCACCACTTCAATCAAAAGCATGCTCTCCAAGCTAAAAACCTCATCAACAGCAGCCGACCTACTCCCCAGCTATTCCTTGAAACTCATAGCAGATGCTATTGCTATCCCAGTCTCTACTCTCATAAACAGATCAATTGTTGAAAACTATGTGCCCAAACTCTGGAAAATATCCTGTTACACCCATACATAAAGGCGGGACCTCCACTGAACTTAATAACTACAGACCCATTGCTTTACCCCCCCCCCCTGGACAAAATCCTAGAAAAATGCATCCATACCCAGATGCTAAACTATCTCCTAGACAGCAACATCCTGTCACCTACTCAGCATGGTTTCAGACCTGCCCATAGTACCAATACAGCCCTCCTCTGCTTCACAGATACAGTAAACCATCTCCAAAATTAAGGCCTACAGGTGTGTCAACTCTTTTTTGGATATGTCCAAAGCATTTGACACAGTCTCACACCAAATCCTGCTAAACAAACTAAACCAATATCACCTATCAAATTCCACTCTTACCTGGTTCCAAAGCTACTTAATTGACTGGTACCAAGCTGTGAAACTGGAACATCCTCTCTCTCCTCAGCTGCCCATAACTATAGGAGTCCCACAGGGTTCTATCTTAGGACCACTACTATTCATAGTCTTCACAAATGACCTCCATACCTCCACACAGCATGCATCTATCATTCAGTATGCAGATGACACTACAGAAATCTGTTCTGCACAAAACATTCCCACCCTCCAGCAAACAAATCATCTAGCATTCTCTGATGTTGAAAACTACCTTACCAAAGCCCAACTTATCCTCAATCCAAAGAAAACTCAGCTTATGATTATAACCAGTTCTAACAAAAACACTAACAGTCAATTCACTATCTACTCCACAAATGCTACTCCAATCACTCCAGTGGCACCGGCTAAGCTATTGGGAATAATCATAGATTCCCACCTAAAATTTGATAGTCATCTCAACTTAACTATTAAAAAAGTACATGCCAAACTGGGGTCACTCTACCATATCAAACCATTTCTTACCAACAACACAAGATCAGCCATTGCTCGCTCCCATCTTCTATCCACCCTACTCTATGCATCTCCCATTCTGACTAATCTCAAAAAAACTGAACTAAGCAAAATGGAAGCCTGCTATAACAGAATTGCCTGCTTTGCTGCAAATTGCTCATATAGAACTCATCACTGTACTGTTTTGAGACAGCTCCACTGGCTTGAACTACCCAACCTCCTAACCTACAATTAGCTCTGCCTCTGTCATTCTATCTATTACCTGCCCAATAAGTGTCCTGCCCTCAAAAACCTAGTACAACATCACTCAGCCAAAACGCCTCTTAAATCATCAAGCAAACTACAACAAGAAATTGCCAACAGCTACAATAGCTTTGGAGATACACTATATAGTAGTTCAGTGGCTAAAAAATGGAACTCTGTCCCTACTAGCATTCAAAACACATAATTCAAAAACTCCTTTAAAGACCTTATCAGGCAACTTCATAAGCAAAGTTGGCAGTGCCAAGATTGCTCCCCAGGCTAGTGAAAGCGGATAATGTATACAAACTAAATCTAGAGTAATTTGATAATAGTTTTCAATCTTGCTCACAAACACTGGCTAATCTATAATGTATGTACAGTACCTGTGTACTATGTATTTATTCTACCTATGTTCCAAATTTCAGCTGTACACCACAAATCTATTAATTACTTTTATTTTTAAAATTAATATTTTTTTGTTTGTTCTCTCCACTGTAACTGCTTGATGTGTTGCATACCACTGTAAAAACATGTCTCTTGCAATTTGTGTGTATACTGATCATGTCTAAGTAACTAAATGTTTCTGTAATTTTTCTTTGTGGAGCTTTTCTCCTTGGGCCTCTGCTGAAAAAGGGCCTTTTCAGCTCAGTCAGACACCCCAGGTTAACAAATGTAAAATAAAAAATAAAAAATAAAATAAACTATAAAATAAAAAGCTTGCTAGAGGGACCAAGAAGGAGTAGGAGAGTGCAATCAAGATTAAGACATAAGCAGGATACGGATGGCTTGCTAAATCTAACTGTTGGGTATGGAATGGTTTTGTAAATGCTTTCATGCTGCAGTATTCAAATGGCATGTTAATTAAATGCTGTAAGTGGAGCTAAATACAGAAATTTCCTGTAAAATATGTGGGAGACATATAAAATGTCATGAAATAATAATTTGACCTGCAGCTGTAATTGAGCTCAAGACACTATGCAAAAACACAAGTCTACAAACAAGGGAATTATATCAAAACACCACATCAGAATGTCTAGGTCATTAGATCCAGCAACCTATGACATTTTACAGCAACTGTTTCACAGTGGTGCCTTTAGTCTGTGTTTGCTCTGTATACAAAAGCATAGCATAGCAGACTTAAGTACCTTTGTGCAACAGTAACCAGACTACTGCAGTTGAAATTAAAATCTTCAGCTTTTGCTGTAGGACGTTAAAGGGTATTTACTGTCACAGCACTGATCCATGATGCCAACCTCTGTACAAATGTTACAGACAAAAAGTGAAGATTTTTCAATGGGGCCTTTCTGGATATGGGTGTTTTGTGTGACTGTATTTTTTGACCAGATTAAACATGTAAAAAAATGATTGATCCAAATGAAAATGGGGCTGGCAAGCAGAGGTTAGGACACGGGAGAAAGAATACAGGAATTTGCAGGAGAGTAGTGGGAGGACACCATAGCTATCCACTTCTTCACAACATAAATGTAGTATTGTGCAGATAATGTTATAACCTTGGAGAGTCACCACACCAGAGATGGGTAACAACAACAAAATGATGTTGTATAGCCAATTGGACCAAAGCCAGTGCATCATGGTGAAATAGAGGTGAAGTGGAGAGCTATGTATGGGGAGTATTTATTTTTGGAGAGAGAAGACTGTTGGGTAAAGTGGTTAAGAGTGAAAGGGTTAAGTTGGGAGGGAAGGGTAGGGAGTAGGTGCAGATATACAGGACATAAAAGATAGACAGGGATGGTGATGGACACAGAAGGTTTAGGTCAACATGACTGGGGATAGACATGGGACCTTGGAGGTGCATCCATGTCCAGCATGACAACAATGAGAATTTAGTCCTTACTTTCATAACTGCCATCACTGTCATCACTGTCTCTTTTGTCCAGTTGCCTGGGTCAATGTCATGACATGGCAATACAAGACAGGACCGTTTCAATCCCACTGATGTGGGCACTGATGTTCCTCTCCATAATGCCGTCCACCAGCCCTGTCAGCTTCTGATTGTTAACAGAATCACCATCTCCACTAACACACTACTCATCGAGGTTACCACTGCCCCAGCCATTAGGACAAAGCTACCTGATGTAGTTGGAGCAGGTGGTGAAGGTGCTGTGGACACAATGCTGACAGGTTGTGACCCAGATGTGCTGTGTGTTTGCACTGCCTGTGGTAGTGCTGCTACAGCTGCCTGTGGTGGTACGGCAGGCTGAATCCAGTGGTCAGTCTACCTTGCTGTGCTGATGTTCATTTTGTTTTCAGCAACAGTGAATTAAAAAAAAGAAATCTGTATGAAAAAGAGAGAGATGATGGGAAAACAAAGGTAATAACCGCATTTGTAAATATTGAATTGTTAACGTCATGCAGTATTGAAGTTAAAATCTCTTGTAAATATTAGCCTGCAAAATAATCTAATACCTGTTTTGGAGTATTGAACCCACACACAATTAATCTGATGTACTCATTGTCTAATACAGTAACCAAGAGCTATTGGAGTAGGTATGTAGGCTTCATGAAGTGCTTGACATCTTCTCGTCCTATGGAGCATGAGGGACAGCAGCCTCTCCATCTGGCATAGGTGTACACTAATGGTGCTCTGCATGATCCTACACCCCCAACCCTGGCATCCTGGTGGGTGATGAAATCTCCACCTCCACCAGTACTCCCAGGGGTTACTACAGCACCAGATGCTGGAATAGTGCTACCTGAAGGCACAGGTAATGTAGGAGCAGCAGAGAGAGTACTGGCAGGTTGGGTCCCAGGTCTGCTTGCTGTCGGTGCTGTAGCCATTGGAGTAAGGTCAGGCTGACCCACTGGGATTGACCTACCTCGCTGTGCTGTGAAGCATTAAATGATTTGTTACAGGTGGTTGACATGCAGACATTTGACGACACATAATAGAAAACAAAAAAATATAAGGGTTGGGGTAAGAGGAAAAAATAACAGATAAAATTAGTACCATCATGTGTGGCATAAAATGCATTAGCACAATTAAACAAACATTTTATCTGAAGTATTGCATTTAAATATACTTCCTAACAACTACAATCTATAATTATAGATTGGTCAAAGAAATCTTTTCAATGTGTGTATATTGCACATATGCTTAGTCCAATTATACAGATTACAGTTAACAGCAGGGCATTTATGCCACTTGTATAAATTTTAATTTCTGTAATAGTATTAAGGAATTGCAATATTGCATATTTGTTACTGGTGGTATTTGAACTTACAGCCTCTGACTACAAACTTACACTTGACTCCTAATGTTGGTTTGTGCTACAGACTATGCGTGCATACTTGCTTTTACAGTTAGGATATGCATGGTTACTTTTCTGGTACTGTATAGAAAAAAACATTTTTCTTTAACTTTTAAAGCTACAATAATACTTTTCCTGTGCTACATACATACCACTGGCTTCCCTCAGTCTCTCCAGATGATCAGCATGAGCCTGCCTATTCACTCCTATTTCAGGATTAGCTGTGAAAAGAAAAGAAGAGAAGAACATTATGCATAGCAGTCTTGCCTATATTTAACTTTCTATGTATTATAAATTCTCTTTATTAGCATACTTACACAACAGTGGGATATCTCTAGTTTGAAACTCATCCAATGGGATGTCGCTAGTTTGAAACTCATCCAATGGGATGTCGCTAGTTTGAAACTCATCCAACCTCTGGTTGAGTTTACCTTTCCTGCACCTTTTTAGGTTGTTGAAGTAGTGCCTACACTGTTCTTCAATGAGTGGGATGCCCATTGTACTGGATACAGCCTTTGCCAGACTATTCTAGGACACAGACTTTTATTGGTTGCCAGAATAGTCTCCCTGCACAAGCCTTTGGCTGTGGCACTTTACCAGGAGTACAGTAAATATTCTGGATGCCTGAACATCCCACCTTTGCACCTTAAATTGGACACCTTCCCCTCCAACAACAGACATTTCTACCCCAAAGCAATAAAAATAGCAAATGATGATTTCCTGCTAATATCTGTTATTGCATTTACTGGTAGTGCGCAAACCTGAGAAATGATGCTAGCCACATTTGCACAATGTTAAATGGAGAACAACAGTGCCAAACAGAGAGGAAAGCAGTTTTTGAAATTGGACATTACTCTGACACTTTGTATTAGTTTGAGGGGCATCTGCTGGTGTAACTGTTAGATGATTTAACTTTGCTGACATGCACTGGGGCATGAATGTCCTGACCTGACATGTTAGTTTGGCTCTATAGGCTGCTAAAATTTATTTTTACAGCGTGGGATTCAAACCTACGCATAAGGGACAGAATATTTTCTTCCACAGTGTTGATTTTCCATCTTTGACCCAGAAGAAGTGCTTTACAGATATACTCATGAATTATTTATAAACATAGATGACAGATTAAGGTGTTAACCATGTGCATATGTAACCTGACAAGGTCCTTGTATATACATTCATTTGTGCATTACTTATTTAGGTGTGAAGGCCATCCAGGTCCACAGGGCAGAATTATACTTACAGAAACATAGTAGACAGTATACCTTCAGTCATACATCTGAACCTTCAAAGCGCAGTAAGGGTGTCTTACCCCTCACACATGTAATTCATGTTAGCTACACTATTTAGAATTATATATATATAAAGTGTTATAAGTGATATTTAATATAGTGTGAAAGGGAACAATAGTAAAAATGATGGGAATTTCCTGTATTAGAACCCTGGACCATGTGTACAGCAGATGTTCACTTACACTTGTTGCCAGAGGAATAATAAAATGATGCTTGTTTATTTTGTTGTTCATTGCTATAAACTGGATTGTCACAACAGTAAAAATATGTTGCACTTCATGTACTAGAACCCAGGACCATCTGTATTACAGCCCTACACTCACACCAGCTGCCACAGGAATAGCTAAATAACAGTTGCATAATTGCCTATTAATTTTTAACTTCTGTGTGTTAACTTCCAGGCAAAGCTGATAACTGTGTTTGTGTAGTACCGAACAGAATTTATAGAATGCATCTGTTTTGAAATTTTTGACTGTCTGCTTCCTGTCTGCAGGTGTTCAATGCCTGCAGGTGTTGGAGAAGCTTGCTAACCACCATGCAGTGTAGCTTAGTGATTTTGCATGATGGAAAGCAAAAATTGTAACAATGTATCCTTTTTGACATTTCACTCTATTTGCCCTGTCTACAGGTGATGTCCTTCATGGATGCATCTGCAGTCATAACAAATGGGTTGTCCTGTCGTCAGGCAGCCCTTCGGTCGGCCGGATTCCAAAGTCTGGGTCCGGCTTCGGCTGATGTCGCACTTCACCCGACGTCATCTCTGCTGGTCTTCGGGTATAAAGGCATCAGCCGACGCCATTTTCCTCAGTCTTTCTTGCCGCGTGGCGCCCGAAGCAGAAGCTGTTCGCAAGTGCCGGTCGGTCAGATCCAGAGATTACTACTACCGAATACTACTCAAGACTTCTAAAAGCTAAGTACCCGTTGGGGACTCTTTCTTGCCTCAGCCGATGTCAGAAAAAGTCAATAACTGTTTAACTTGTGGGAAACAAATACCTCATAAAGATTTCCACTCTTACTGTTTGCCTTGCTTAGGCCCAGACCACGACGTAGCAGCCTGTTCGCCTGTGCTTCCTTCAACCGACGAACGCTTAGGCGCCGGTCGGAGTTTGCTGAACAGTTTTTCGGCTCAGATTTTGCGTACATTATGCCGTCGGATCCTCTGACTACCCAAATTGTTAAAAACGCAAAGAAAAGACCGACACTCGCGGTCCGCGGTTTCGGCCGAAACCACGGTTAAGCAAGCCACGAGTGTCTCGGTTTCGGCCGAAACCGAGAAAACTGGTCAATCTTCAGCCGAATCCATGACTACTACTGAGGCTCCTGCTACCTTACCTGAATCAGCCTCAGAAATTTTGCCTACAACTGTGGTTCCTAGTGATTTATCAGACACCATCCCTTTGGATGTCTCTACCCCAGCACGTGGTGCTGCTAGGCCTCCTGCAGCCATGTCTATTAAGGCCTTTGCCAGGGCTAAAGCAGCCAAATCTGCTAAACCAGTGCCTGTTAAACCCCCCTCACACAGGCCCACTTCTAGTTCACAAATGCTTACTCTGGCAGAAGATTTAATATCCTTAATTAGGGGATCCCAATCTCACCCAGACAGGGCCTCTCAGCCCCCAGAAAAGAGACCTAGAGCAGAGCCCCCCGAGCCTGTGTCATCTGATGATTCTGCGGATGACTCAGACATTACAGACCAGCCAGAGGCTCCTTTTTCCAATTATGAAGATTCCGATGCTGAAGAATCCATTCCAGCTGCCTCTCCACCGGAGGAATTCTCCTTTGGGGAAACCTTACATGCCATGAGAGAACAATTCCAATGGCAGGGACAAGATTTCTCAGACTCAAGAAAAAGGCTTAGGACTTTTCTGCACTTACCACAACATAGGCCCTTAGCTATACCTCCTGTTCTGCCTGTTGTGGATGATGCATTTAATGATGTCTGCACTGCACCTGATTCTTTACCTCCAGCCCCTGCCAAACCAGATAGATTTTACAGGGTGCCAGACACTCATCACCACCTATACAAGGCCCCACTTGCAGACCCCGAAACTATATCCCAGGGGCCTAAGGAAGTAGCCTCGACCACAGCAAAACCCTATTCCTCTGAAAGGGAATCCAGGTCCTTAGAGAGATGGGGAAAAAAGTCTACACCTCTGCTACTCTCTCAGCTAGAGCTTTAAACTGTCAGTTTCACATGATCCAATACCAAGAGTTTATGCTTGATCAGTTAATTAAAAAGCTGTCCTCTGATGAATCTTTAGATAAGAAATATGTATTAGAAATGGTGAATAACATCCAACAGATTAGTAACCATTCCTTAAAATGTGGCTATGATGCACTGGAGGCTTCATTTAGATCAGCCATGACTGGCACAGTGATAAGAAGGCATGCATGGTTGAAAGAACAGGTCTTACCGGATCATGTTAAAGCAAAGCTATAAGATGCTCCTATGGATAAGGCCAGTCTGTTTGGGGAACCTGCCCAGCAGGTAATGAAGAAAATGGAAGAAAAGGCAAAATCTGTACAAACAGTTAAAGATTTCTTACAGGTTCAGCCCCCAAGGTTTAGCAGGAACTGGCCTGCCAAAAATTGGTCCTTTCCTGACTCCACAAGATCCCAAAGGGGCAGGAATAGATGCTCTAGGGGCAGAAATCAATCCAGAGGAGGTGCCTACAGAGGACGACAGTGGCAAGGCAATAACCGAGGCACAGACACAACCACTGCCACTGCAACAGGACAATCACAGTGACTTGGCTCTGACTCCGCCTACCAGGGAGCAAATAGCAGCACCATTAGGCGGAAAGTTAGCCTTATTCTCGAAAAATTGGCACTATATCACAAAAGACAAGTGGATTTTGCAAACCATAGACCAAGGCTACCGGTTCCACTTCCACACCTTACCAGTAAAAGAGGAATGCCAAACCTGCCTCCAAATCAAAAAATAGAAGCTCTGCAGCAGATAGCGGAATTAACAAAGATGAGAGCTGTGGAAAGAGTACCACTAACAGAACAGGGCAAAGGATTCTACTCCAGACTCTTCCTAGTGCCAAGAAAAGAGAAAAACTGGAGACCTATTCTCGACCTGTCCATCTTAAACACATACATCATTGTCCCAAAATTCAAAATGCTGACCCTACAGCAACTTCTTCCCATGCTGGGCAAGGAGTGTTGGCTGGTAACTCTAGATCTCAAGGAGGCATACCTGCACGTCCCCATTCGACCAAATTGCAGAAGATACCTCAGATTTCTTGCAGGATCAGAGCATTATCAATTCTCAGCATTGCCCTTTGGCTTATCTACTGCGCCCAGAGTATTCACAAAATGCCTGGCATCAGTAATCGCTCACTGCAGAGTACAGGGAATCCAAATTTATCCATACCTGGACGACTGCCTGTTACAAGCGGACAACAAAAGCAAGCTGACAACAGATTTACAAAGGGTCATTTACTTGCTACAAGCCCTGGGATACACAGTCAATTTACAAAAGTCAAGGCTGATACCATCCCAAACAAGAACTTTCTTGGGCGCGGAATTGGACACAGTAAAACAAATGGCATTCCTAACTGCAGAAAAACAAAAGAGCTCCCTCTTTACTTCTTGGCATTAACAAAGCAGAACAAACTAACAGCAAGAAAAGTTCTGCAGGCCTTGGGCTTCATGGCATCATGCATAATCTTGGTCCCACATGCCAGACTGCATATGAGAAAGTTACAGTAGTACCTAAAGAATTTATGGTCTCAACACAGGCACAGCTTAGAAACAGAAATACCACTAATCCCATGCCTAAAACAGGAGTTCCTATGGTGGGCTCAAGCATGCCAGTCAAACCCAGGCTTACCCTTCCACAACTTTCGAGCAAGCCAAACCATCACAACGGACGCCTCAGACCTAGGATGGGGGGCGCACATGCTGGACAAATGCATACAAGGACTGTGGACTCAGGACCAGCTGCACCTGCACATAAACCAAAAAGAAATGCTGGCAGTAAAACTGGCAATCCAAAAATTCAGACCATTCCTCAAAGAAGGCCATTTGATGATAAGGACAGACAACACCACAGTCATGTGGTACATCAACAAACAGGGAGGCACTCATTCATACCCCATATGCAGAATGACTTTGGACCTTTGGAATCTGGCTCTCAGCTACAACATCCAGTTACAGGCGATATTTGTACCGGGAAAAGAGAACACCCTAGCAGACATTTTAAGCAGAACCACCTCGGATGCTCACGAATGGATGCTACACCCGGACATCTTCAAGACCATCACAAAGAAATGGGGAATGCCACAAATAGATCTATTCGCTTCCCCACTCAATCACCAGCTCAAAAAATTCTGCACAAGGACATTCCACCCACTTGCATGGAAGGTGGACTCTCTATCCTTCAGCTGGAAAGGCCTGACAGCATATGCATTTCCACCTCTTCCCTTGATGCACAAGGTACTACTGAAAATCAAAGAGGAACGTCCAAGGATAATCCTGATAGCTCCGAACTGGCCAAGACAACACTGGTACCCATTGCTGAGGAGCATGTCTCGGGAGAAAATGTGGTCAATACCCTGATGCCTCTGATGTTAACTCAGAACAACTACAACATCATACATCCCAACCTAAAAACCTTGCAACTGACTGCCTGGAACATCACATAGCAGCAACTAACCCAGACCTTTCCCAAAGGGTTAAAGACATTATCCTTGAAGCCCGCAGACCTTCAACAAGAAGGAACTATGCAGGAAAATGGAAAAGGTTCGTCATTTGGAGTACTGAAAGAGGAAAAGATGTGTCGAACATAGATATTGCTAACATTCTGGAGTACTTGGCAGAGCTTCTACATACAGGCCTGTCCTATTCCTCCATCAAGATACATGCATCAGCTATTTCAGCAGAATACAGCTTTGATCCTCCTGTCTTTTCACATCCTCTACTCAGGCAGTTCCTCAGAGGGATCAAGAATGTAAAACCTCCTAGGAAACCACCATTACCAGCATGGGACTTGAACTTTGTACTAGAAAAGTTGACACTCCCCGTTTGAACCAGCAGCAACAGCAGATCTACAACACCTGTCATGGAAAACTGCTTTCCTACTGGCTATTACTTCAGCAAGGAGGGTTTCGGAACTACAGGCCTTAATGGCAGTGCAACCCTTCCTAATCTTCCATCAAGATAGGGTGTCCATGAGAACTAATCCTACATTTATGCCTAAGGTGGTATCCAGAGTGTCTTTAAACCAGGCAATCCACCTACCTACCTTCTTTCCCAATCCACAAAACAGAGGTGAAAGAATGCTGCATACCTTGGATGTACATAGACAGTTATGCTACTACCTGGACAGAACCAAAAGTAACAGAAAAACTGACCAGCTTTTTGTAGCCTATGCAACAGGAAGGGAAGGAAAAGCAATTTCCAAACAGACAATCTCCAAATGGATAGGAAATTGCATAAGATTCTGTTACTCCTACCATGGAAAACCAATTCCACAGAACATAAGACCTCATTCTACAAGGGCTACAGCCACTACCACAGCTTTCTTACGAGGAGTGGCAACCAAGGACATTATTGAGGCTACTTGGACCTCCGTGCATACATTTGCCAAGCATTATAATTTACCTCTATATTCTAGATCCCGAGCAGGGTTTGCCACTGCTGTACTGCAAGGGATCCTAACTACACCATAAATTTTATTCCTCCTCCCCTAGTTTGGCTATGGTATTCTACCCATTTGTTATGACTGCAGATGCATCCATGAAGGACATAGTACAGTTTTGTACCTACCATAAATGTAGATGTCCGAACTGGATAGCATCTGCAGTCAGGATTACCCTCCCTCCTTCCCCTCTGTGGTACTCCTAGGGTATTTACCCTCCTAATAGCTAGCGGGGGGGGGGAGTCTCTTATGGTGTATTTGTTTGTATATATGTGCATACATGCTTATTTTTTGTGTTTGCCTTCTACTATTTTGGAAACATTGGCATTTATCCAAAATTTAGCTTTCCAAGAGGGCAATTGGCATCTGGGGCAAGAGACACTGAGGAAAATGGCGTCGGCTGATGCCTTTATACCCGAAGACCAGCAGAGATGACGTCGGGTGAAGTGCGACATCAGCCGAAGCCGGACCCAGACTTTGGAATCCGGCCGACCGAAAGGCTGCCTGACGACAGGACACCCCATTTGTTATGACTGCAGATGCTATCCAGTTCGGACATCTACATTTATGGTAGGTACAAAACTGTACTTTATGTCTGCTTCCTGTGAGAGCCACTAGTCCAGATTTGCCCACTGCTAAGCGTCAAGCAAATGACATAAACACAACTAAATATGACATTCATTGTGTTTCTTCATTTCCCTTGGTTGAGCTAAACTGTGCACAGTGATAATACTGTCATTAAAAAAGGGAAAATTAGGAGAAATAAAGAAAAGAAATCTATTAAATAAAAACACAAAATTGTATGCTGGTACACATGAAATATTTCCACACAAGTCTGGATTTAAACTCTCACTCCAATGGACCTTATAAACACAGTAAGGGCGTCTTACTCCTCCTTGCCACACAAACAGCTTTGCAGCATAGAGTGAAAATCAGTGTTTATATAATCAGATGCAACACTATAATACTAACAAAACATATAACTCTTGTTTGTACATGTATTAATTTCAGATGTAGTGCACTGAATTATCACACAACCATATATGATTACTGCTTGCATAAATGCAGCTCTGTCTTATGTCTCTGTCTTTGTTTATTCATGTGTTATCTGATCAGTAATCTGAGACATGCAGTCTTTAAGGCATTCAGGATCAATGTTCTTAAAATGTGTGAGTATATTAAATGGCAATATTATACAGTTGTTAAGAAATTACCTAATTCACTCCAATGGAGGTCAGGAAGCTTGCACTGTAACTTCAAATGGGAGGAATATTAGCTTTGTCACAGAATGAAATTATGTCGTCATATTTCAAACAAATGTTCGTATCTCTGGAAGCATAAGGCTTATTAAAGATGTATAAATAGAAATCTCTTCAGCAAAAACAATTTTTATAGTGGTAATATTCTTTAGGTTGTAGGTCTAAAACTGAATTGTATATGTCACAGTAATTATTATATTTGCAATATTTTATAAATGACTTAGAAAATGTCAGCAACCACTCAAGTTACACACTTACTGTCAACAGCATTTTATTTATCTAGCTGATAGCTTTCAAATAAGGCTAAGGGTTTTTTTCTTTGTTACTTGTTTTTTGAGATATTTAGAAAAATGTGAAAAATACGTCTGTATAAATTAAAATCATAAAACAACAGTTAAACTATTTAAATGTACTACACAGAGATCAAATATTAATGTAGTTGAGTTTGCTATTGTATAAGCTTTAAGATGGAATCTTTTAAATCCTTGTACATAGCATGGTTTTGGAATTATTGATGCAAATATGAACAAGCAATATTTGATGCCTACAGGCATCAGAAGGAGTTAACTACAGATGGACCTGGAGGTGTCACTTGTATGTAATGGGGAGGTTGTATGTTACTGAAAAGAAACTGTGAAATGTGTGCTGGTTAATTACATTTAAAACCTTGATGCAATTACTTCTACCCTTTGTAAGTATAACCTGGCTGGCATACCCACTGGAGATAAGGGAGTCTGAATTGCTGCTGTGTTTTTCTTCTCCCTACCAGTAATCATTCACAGTTGCACTTCATTAGCAACAAACAGTGAGGAAGTGCCTTCACTAAGTTTACATCTATACATGGATCCAAGTATTTTGGATTCAGCAATTCTAATGAGTTCATACCTCATTTGCATATTTACCATGAACACAACCCTGAGTCTTTCTGAAAGTGAGGAGACTTGTTTATGCAAATAACACAGAAGAAGATATTAATTTGGGATTTATCTGCACAGAAGACTACTGATCTTGATAAGGTGTACTTGCATTTTTCAGCTATATACTGGATATGCTGAAAATTTAGTAAGCAAAATATGTTAATATATATGTGCATTAGCAAATGCTAATTTTATCTTTATGCATTTCTTAGCAGTGTACTGATGGCATAAGGATGTTTGTCAGGGAATTTTACTTTCTCAGATGCACAGTCTTATTAACTGTCCTCACTCATGGTAATGTTACAACTGTTTTTCTCTTTACATTGTTCTATAGTTATTTCTGTGAAATGTGTAAATATGCTATATTGTCAATGATACAGGAGTGTTAGCCTTCTAGGATGGCCCATACACACCTCTAGGGGAGTGCTGGCTACAGGTTGACATAACTGGCAATTACATAAAATGGAATGTTCTGTGATAAATGTATACACATATTTCAGGGACAGTTTAATTGATAGCACTTTTAGCATTTCACTGGTTTGTTAGCAAAATGTGTCATTTGCCTGTTGTTTGGGAGGGTGAGGGAGCCATGATGCATTTCTGTGTTGGCACAAACAAAATTTGCTGTTTTCCTTGTTTTGGATCTAACCTTGCTTTCTGCGAGTGTAATATGTTACAACCACACAATTCCTTTTATTATATTTGAATATATTGACTGTTTTATGTTTCTCCAGTGGGTAATAGTGACATACTACCTTTTATGTGTTATATCTAAGCAGGAATTTTATTTATGTGATACTTATGTGTATTTTCTTTCTTTTGTGTTTCATGTCACCTAGGACTATGGCACGCAGATGTCCCAGTCCCCACAAACCTCCCTTCAGTGGCTCTGAGAATGAAGTCATTGTTGAAGCACTTAGGCAACATGGTGCCTTTCTGCATGAGAGGGGATATGGTGATATGTCTGCCAGGATGGAAATTTAGGAGCAGATAGCAGTTGATGTGAACACAGTAGGTAGCCAGAGCAGGACATATGATAAGGTGCATCATAAAACCACTGACATGATTTCATTGGATTGGATGAGTGCAGTTGCAATGGCCCATGAATAGATGACCATTGAGAGGCCTGGTACAGAACCACCACTAACACCAAATGAAGAGTTCCTGTCCACTGTCAGGGATCCAGACATCCCACTGGAAAGTGCTGAAAAAACAACAAGAGGGCATCTTAAACACATTGTGGCTAAAGATAAACAGATTTGTAAAGATTCCTGGGAATTAAAAAAAAAATAAATGTATTTATGATGATTTATTGGCCACTACTGATGTTAGGGATTTATTTACAGTTATTCCACACACTTTAGGAATCCAATGGTTTAGTGAATTCTTATATGAGATGAATATAGAACAACAGATGGTTAATTTATTTGAGCAACTTTTAGAGACAGTATTAAAGAATAACGATTTTGAATTTGCAGGAAGATTTTCCCTAGAAAATAAGGGGATAGCCATGGGCTCCTGTTGCAGCTCCTTATTCACTAATATAGTTATGATTATGTGGGAGAAAAAGTTTGTTTTAAATAATAATTTAATTCCATAAGTCTATACTTCCATTATTTGGATGATATATTCTTAGTGTAAAAGGATGGGAAAGAAGAATTAGATATTTTTTTTTGGAATTTATTAACCATAGTACTGATTTTTTTAAATTTACCTCCTAAAGCCATTCATTAAAAATACCATATTTGGATGTGCTTCTTGAAAAGGATTTGGTACACAATGTATATATTGCTAACATATATAGAAAGACCACTTACTAAAATTAATTTTTACATTATAGCAGTGCACACCCGCAAATACAAAAAACAATAGTTATAAAAGGGCAGTTTGTGCGAGCTGCCAGAATGGTGACTAGGGAGGGTGATTTTTTTTATCTGAATGTGAAAACCTTACAACAGTGTTTTTAAGGAGAGGATATCCCCCTGAATTAGCTTGTGCCTTAAAAGAAGATGCAGTACGGAAGAGAAAATATGTTTTTTATAAACCAATTCTGGATTAGAATGGGAACAGTTTATTTAATATTGCATCAAAGGTTAGCGATGGTGAATATTTTGGATGTTCTTTTATGACAACATACAAAATGGAAAATGATATTATAAAATGTTTAATATGTAAAAACTGGGAAATTATTAGGAGTGATCTAGAGTTAAGGGACAAAATGGATATTAGACCTAGCATTGTTTAGAGAAAGAGTATTACTTTAAAAACTATAATAGAATGCCCCATCCAACATAAAGAAGCATAATTAATGGAGCAATGTGGAAGTGTATTTTAAACATGTTTTAGTATGTGAAAATCTAACTCTTCATGACCATAATATTGTATTGAAGGATAGGTACAATTGTTTATGTAAAGGAACAGTATACGCTGCAATTTGCCAGCAGGTGTCAGGACTGTTGTGTTTATTGCTGTAATGTCTGTAGTAGTGGCACCACTGTTAGTTTGATAGCATATATTGGACTATAGTAGTGTAGGTATTATTTTTTCCTGTGTTTGTTGCTTATTATCACAGGTGATCCTTACAGTGGAAGTGTGGAACTCCTGCCACCTGATGTCAGAGTATCAGCAGACTCTGTTAATAATGGCGGCGAAATAGAGTAATAGTCTGGGACTGCACAGGTTGAATCTGACACTGAGGTTGAGATTAAGCCATCCCTTGTAATTTCATTGGATAAAGCCAGTAAGCCTGCACTAACCCATTCCAGTGAGCCCTCAGATATTGGACAGGTGGAGGGTGAGACACTTGATCAGGTTAGGGTAGTTACTTTGTTTTCAGTGCCTGTTGACTCTGGCCATGTTGGCGAGGTGCTATACAAGAGGGTGTTAAGGGTGCTCGGAGGAGGCCTGCTGTCCATCCTCCACCTGATCCAGGTGTGTCGTCCCATGTCACTAGACATATGTTTATTGCCATCATGGAGGCACAGGCATGTTCTAATAAGTCCGCCAGAGAAATGCTTAGGGTTGTAGATGAATGACACATTGGACTGGGTGGTGTCTGTGATGGAATGTCTGCTGGGAGGGTGACTGCATCCATGTGGGCATAGGTCAGTCACACCATCTGATGTTAGCTGATGTGGCCATGCCTGATCAAGCTCCCATAGTGACACTACTCCCATGGTTTCATCAGTGGTTGAGGTGTACACACTCAGACATGGCAGGTCATGAGGTTATGGTCCTGGGCCTCCTCATTAGGAGAGCTCATCCAGCAGACATTAGTCATATTCAGGTAGTAGTAGTAGTGTATCTGACCATGGGCCTGGACATGCCAGTGCAACACCTGGTAGAGCCAGTTCTTGTGGTTGGGTTTAACAGTGATGAACTGCCACCACTACCATGCATGGCTCACACCTTTCTGACATACTAAGATGTAGATCTAGCACAGAACTTGTCTATGTTCTTGCACACACTCACAAACCAATTTCACCTGGAGGGCCCATACAAACATACAACAGTTACATGGTTCAGTTGTGAAGCTTGAAGCTCATTCTGTCTCAGTGGCCTTTTGTTACTTTATCCAAATGTCTGCCTGTTTCTCTTTCTTACTGAAACACATTCACTTACCTTTTGTGTCAGCCTAGGTATCCTGTACCCACCCCCCCCCCCCACACACACACACACACACTTCTGACATATTTTCATCTTACAGAGTTAGACAGTTGATAGAATCAAAACAGTTTTTTGTATTATTATTTTTAAGAATCTTCTGAGGACTGTGAAGTCTCAAAGTGAAATTTGTCTCATTACTTTATGCCGCGGTGGTACGGCGGTAGCATTGTTACGTCACAGCAAGAGGTTCTCCCATTCAATTCAAAGCTTGGTTTGGGTGTGCCTTCTGTGTGGAGTCTGCAAGTCCTCCCTGTGGTTGGGTAGCATTTGAAAGACATGCGTGCATAAATGGGCATGCATTCGTTGAAGGTTGGGCATTGAGCTGGCACCTTGGCGTTTCGTAAAAATCTACTGCCAATCATTAGCGGACCGGAGTTCCACTGTGGCGACCCCTTACCGGGAAAAATCCGAAAGACAAACAACAACAACTTTCTAGCTTCTTTCTTAAAAGATTTTCCAGTACAAAAGTATGAGGCCAAACTGAGGACATTCAATGAGCATCAGTATTATTGAGAGGTATGAATGTGTGAATCTTTGATGCTTGAGGCCTACCAGACCTCTCAACTGTCCCTGATTTTCAGGGACATCTCTGATTTTGACTCAAATTTTAGCTATGTCCCTCTTAATCCCTCCTAAAACTGGTGACTTTTGGAGGAAAGTTGGTGAATTAAACTTAATGAATAATGGCAATAATTAAGAGTTGTAGATTTCTTTTACCTCACCAAATATACATTAATTCATCTGCTGTGATTATGTGAATGTCTCAAGTTAATAGCACAAATATTTTAAACTTGTCCCTGATTGTCCCTGATTTTTTCTGGCTTTGTCCCTGACTCTGTTGAAATTTATCACTGATTGGTTGAGAGGTATGAGGCCTACTACTTGATAGAGGACACATGCACTCACATAAGTCTCTGCTGTCACATGTTAAAGTCATTGCTTTACAAATCACCCACCTTTTACTTATTTACATTACCAAGTAACAACATGCAAAGATATGCCATGCAGTTGTATTATTATACAATTCTGTTTTAACACTCCAGGTTCAACACTTACCTTGTAAATCCAGCGGATGGTACAGTTTTAGTTCAGGTCTGACTTTGATCTAGGAGTACACAGCCATTATATGGGTAGATGAAGGTTGTGAGCATTGCATGGCATCAATGTTACTGTATGTATGTATGTATGTTTGTGAGTAGGATGAAGGTTTTAGCCCTTTAGGTAGTGAGTGAGTGTGTTATGCATTGCCTCTTAGCCAATTCAAGGGCATGTTGAGCATGCCTACATCTGCCTACACCCACAGCAGCTGCTGGTTCCCTCTGACTCTTCACCTGCATGTGGCTGTGTTGACCTTGGCATTGGTAGTAGGATGTGTGTTTCTTCCACTTGTTGATTCTGCTGAAGCTGTTTTCTCAGGATGGTGTTGTCAAGCATAACAGAGATGGTGAAGATTTCAGTACTTGTATGTGGATTGTATTGCTGGGCTCTCCCACATGTATCTAGGCACTGGAATTACAACTTCAACTGCCCAAACACTTGCTCTATGATATTTCCGGTTTAGGTGTGTGCCTTATTATAGCATTTTTCAGTGGGTGTGTGTGCATTTCTGATGGTTGTCATCAGCCATGCTTCCAGTGCATAACTGGCATCCCCCAGTAAATGACCCTGGGGGATATCAACCCTAGTGAACATCTGATGCAGTTGGGAGGTGTGCCACATATCTGTGTCATAGTAACTGCCTGAGTTGCCAGTATACACATCCAACATGATTTCCTTTGCATTCCACATGACTTGACAGTTAATGGAGTGGAAGCTGTTTCTATTTATGTAGACCCTTCCCTGTTCTGGAGGTGATGCCTTGATTTCTATATGTGTACAATCTTTGGCACCCAATACTTAAGGGTATTGTGTTACATGTTAGAACTCTTTCATATTTGTGGCCCTGTCTTCAGGAGTATGGGGAAAATGTATGTAATCACTGGTATGTTGCAGCATAGCATTCATGAATTGATGGAGGATCCTGGATGCTGATGCCTATGACACCCACAGCATGTCGCCTGTTGGTCTCTGAAAGGTTCTTGTAGTTAAAATTCTAAGTGCTACACATACCCTTGTCTCCACCCATATTGGGTCCCTTCTCTTTGCCCTGGGTCTGAGTTGAGGATGACAGAGTTTGCAGAGTTCCTGTAGTGTGTCTCTTTCTACCCTTTAGTGCTCCACAATTTCAACCTCATTCATACTGTGATATGTTAACTATGGTCTGAAAACTCTTCTCCTTGGGCATGGTCTATTAGTGGCAGAAGCTGCATAAACTTCAGCCTGTTGCACATACAAATGAATTAAAGCAACAACAACCCCTAACATTTTTTATGTGTAGACTCCTTTGCATGGTTGTATTCCAATAATTTTTGGAATTCATAGAGAAATCCAGCACTGAGTCTACATGGTTGCTTTATAGCTTGTTGAATAGCTCCTCCATCTTGGATTGGTTGATTAGCATATAATTCAGCAGCTTATGTCGTAATTAGAATGCCACAGTGTTTATCGTGGTTGCGTGGCTCTACACAACATGTAGAGCTGTTTACTGAAAACAAAACAGTGCACTACCATCTGATTGGGCTTGTAGGTTTTATTGAATCTGCCCTCTTGTCTTTTTTTGTTACTGTTTATGCTAATGAACGTAGGTTAACTACTCCATAACTTTTCCACAGTGTCCCATAAAGGTACTACAGTTAGAGATAATGCATATTATCCCTGTTGTACCATGCATGTATGTGAAGACCATTTTCATTGAAATAGCATGTATATTTTCATTCTAGACACAGAACATATATTTGTCTGTCAGATAAATTGCATTTAGACTTGTTCAAGAGATCCATGAACAATACCACAGTTTTTACAGTTTCTGTCAGCAGAAGTAATTTTCTTTTTAAATGTTATGCTGCATAGAAGCTAAGTGCTCTTACTTATGAAAACAACTGTAGTGTTAGATGAATAAGTTTGCAGCTTTCATTGATTTTCTCAGACAAATACAAATCTTGAAGGTTTCATAGTTACTATTTGGATTATATATAAGAAGATTTAACAGGGGATGACTAGGTAATCTCTTGGACAACAAACAATATTGTAGGCAAGTTAAATGAAATGTTTCACTTCACTCTGGGTTAAGTGATAGGTTGTGTTTCATATACTTGTTAAAATAGAGGAGGATGAGACAGAAACTCATTTTGAAGTTGATTTTTACTGTTATTATGTATTTTTTTTTACTTTTGCAACAATTCATAGGTTCATAGGTAGGTACTAGGCTATTGGCCCTAGGGCCTATATAAACCTAGCCAAACAGTACCCTGGCTTTTGCCACCGAAGAAAGTTATTTTCCTGTGGCCCTGTCAAGCAGAGCCACAGAAGTGATCCCCGGGGTGAATTTCCTATCTCCCATCCAATCATCAAGATTTTTCTTGAAGAGTGCTAATGAGGAGCTTTGTTTGCTATAGATAGGTAGTTTGTTCCAGAGTATGGGAAGTCCCTGAGATAGAAATCTATCCCTCCAGCATGTTCTGTTTATTGTGGTGACAAGGTTTAGGTCCCTAGAGTGTGTAGGTTTGAGGGATTAGGATTTCTTTACGTGGAGCATGTCCAACAGCTCTGGGTTTGACATAGCTTTGTACGTTAGGCAGAGATTGCCTCTGAGTAGGCAATATGCGACAGAGTAAAGCTGGCGTTTTTTGAGATGGTCTGCGTAGGGCATATGTTTGAGGCCAGTAATCCTCTTTGTGAGGTATTTCTGTGGCCTTTCCAGTTGTTGTAGAAGTCTTGCGGGATACATACCAAAAGGGACGTTGTACTCTATAATGGGTCTAATGAGTGATGAGTAGAGGGGAACAATGACCTCTTTTTTCCCAGATGAGAAACCTTTTGTGATGAGGTGTGCCATTCAGAAGGATTTCCTGACTACTGGGGCAATGTAATTATCAAAGGAGAGACTACTGTCCAGCTGTGTCCCATGGTCTCTTATCACACTTTCAGTGTTAAGTAGACTACCGCCTATGTGGTAGTTCATGGGTACAGAGTTTTTACCAAAAGGGATGACAATGCACTTTTTGGCATTGAGCTTGAGGCCATGGCTTTGACACCAAGATCTGTCTCAGTGAGGCCCTTTTGTAGGATGTCCACATCATTAGGAGATTTGATTATGGATCCTAGTTTGCAGTCATCTGCGAACTTTGTTAGCCAAAGACTTTCTGTGTAAGCCTGTACTTCAGAGAAGTATATACCAAACAGTAGAGGACCTAGAACTGAACCCTGTGCTACTCCACTTGTCACTGGTCTGAAGTTGGATTTAGATTCTGCTACTTTCACAGTGTGGGTTTGGTCAGTGAGCCAGTTGGCAACCCATCTTGTGACATAGGGATTTATACTTAGTTTAGCGAGTTTGTCTATAATTCCAGAGTGGGGAATGGTGTTGAAAGCCTTGACGAGATCTAGATAGGCTGTGTGTACCACCTTACCCACATCTACAGCTTTGGTGACTGCTTCAAAGAAGTCTATCAGGTTTAGGAGACATGATCTGCCTTTTAAAAACCAGAACTGGGTAGGGTCCAGAGTTTGGAGATTACCAATGTCATTGTTTATAAGGTCCATGATGATACGCTCCATAGCCTTGCAGACCAGGCTTATCAGGCTAATGGGGAGGGAGTTCCCAGGGTCCGTGGTGGCTCCCCCTTTGTGGAGTGGGAGAACTGTTGCTGTGCACCATGCAGTGAGCACAAAGCCTGAGGTGAGGCTATGATTGAACATGGTACTTAGGTGGGGTGTCAGTCCATACTATAGTTCATGTAGAACGCAGCCTGGGATGTTGTCAGGTCCCATGGATGCTGTGTTCTTGGCTTTGGAGAGTGTGTTTTTACCTGTGCAGCCATGATTACAGGTACTTTGCATTCTTCCAGTATAGAGATGGGCCCTTTAGGGGATGAAAGAGGGGTAAAGTTAGCACTGAACCTGTCTGCCAGGATGTTTACTTGTTATGTACTTGTTATTTACTTGCTATTTGTTAGTCACGTAGTTTATTAGTGGAGCTTTTCTCCTCGGGCCTCTGCTGAAAATGGACATGTATCCAGCCAGACTAGCCCGGTCAACAAATGTAAAATAAATGTAAAATAAATAAATGTTGGCAATATCAGTTGGTTCTGTATATTTAGTGCCATTGTGCTGTAACTCAGAGCAGATCTGAGTATTGCCATTGAGATTCTTGACATAGCTAAAGAATGCTTTGTGGTTGTCTTTAGAATCAGTGGCGATTTTGTTTTTGTAACTAGCTTTGGAGGATTTTATGAGGGATCTCAGCTTCTTACTGAGGCTGACAATGGAGTTCCACCAATCATAGGATTTTACACTTGTTTTGCAACAGTTTCTTTCTTCTGTTGTTGAATTTGTTTATAGAAGGAGACCACCAGATTGACTTCCTTTTTTTGGAGGATAGCATGTTGGTTCTGTTAGGGATTGCACAATCCATGCACTCGTGTAAGTGCTTATAAAGTGCAATTGTATAGGATTCAGCAGTCGTATCTCTATTGTCCATCAGCATGGGTGTTGTGAAGTTTGCCACTTCTGTCTTAAGAATCGTGAAGTTGGCTTTGGAGAAATTTTTTACGGTGGTTTACCTAATGGGGGGTGAGGCTGGGATGTGGATGTCTAGGGTGATTTGCTTGTGGTCGGATCTGACCAACGAGGAATCGACATCTGGTGTGGAACACCGGTTGCCCATATTGGTAATGACCATGTCTAGGATACTGCTGCCCCTGATGGGGGTGTGGATAAGTTGATCCAAGACATTCAAATTTATGAATTCCAGAAAATGTTGAGCACAAGAGTTGGTATATGAGTAGTTTTCCCAGTTAATGGTGGTGTAGTTGAAATTGCCCATTATTAGGGTGTTAGGTTGTACCCTAATATTTTTCAGTTTATCAAGAAATGAGGAGTGGGAATCCTGGGGCATGGTGAGGGATCAGTGGCAAGCTACAATTTGCATTGTGGTCTTGCCCGGAGTTAGTTGCAATTGGATATTCTCAGATGCATTATGCTGAGCAACTAGCCTGGAGGTGTGAATGTCCTTAATGAATATGGACACGCCTCCGCATTTAGTGCTTCGGTCCAAGTTAGGTGGCCAAAAGGTGTGGTATGAATTATAGCCTGGTAATGCAGGGCTGCTCTCTGGAGCCTTGAACCGGGTCTCTGTCACTGCACAGATGTCGATGTTTTCAATTTTAAGGAGTGCCTCTAGTGAGTGCATTTTGAGGTTTAGACATCTAGCACTGAGTAGCATTACCCTCAGATTTTGCTTGCTTGTACCTGTTATGGTGGTAAATTTGTCATTTGTACCTTGCCTAAAAAAGGCACTATAGGGTTGCCAAGATCCTTAGCCAGTATCCGTAATCCCAAGAGCGACATGTGCAGGCCATCTCTGGCACAGCATCATGGTTTTTTGATCATGTCATCCCAGGCAGACAGATACTGGATCCCCTTAGAATAACACCAGAAGCTTAGCCAATTGTTGAAGTCAATCATTTTGTCCTTGTACTGTGGTATCATTCTGGGTGATGGCAGGATGCTACTCAGGGTTAGGGTCATACCAGCCTGGGCTACAAGATCAGAAAGCTCCTCCATGTCTCTTTTCATGTAGTCCAGGGAGATATGTCTCAGGTCATTCACACCAACATGGACAATGACAGAGTCATATTTGTACTTGCTGTGGAGTGACCTGAGTGCATGCATTATATGGAGGATCCTGGCACCTGACAGGCAGCTGACAGTGACTTTCTCCTTGTTTAGCCTGGAGAGTGGAACATCAGTGTGCCTGACTATAGAGTCACCTATGACTAGAGTGTTAGGTACGTTGTTATGCCTTATAGGCTGTGGTGGGTTGAGTGGAATACTGAGTTAGTGGGCTATGTGTCATTTTGGTTGTGTTGGGGGGGGGGGTGGAGGTTGCTTGTGTTTCTGCTTTGGAGGTCCCTGTTGCTTGGGTAGATTTTTTTTGAGAGCCTCCACGAATGTAGGTGTGTGTTTTGTGTTTCTATGTGTGTGTTTTGGTGGTGTATGTTTTGAGGGACTATGTGATGAGTGTGGTGTGGTGCAAGTGTTTACCTTCTCCTCTTGACTATCTAGTCCAGTCTTGGGTGAAGTGAGCTTTGCTTCCAGTTTGGTTATATAAGTGCATCTCTCACAGGTTGTAGTGTTGGGTGGTAGGAGGAGAGGGTTGTCTGTGTATATGAGGAAATTGCTGCAGTGCCCCAAGATGCCCAGATTCATCAGGTAGACAGGAGAAAACACTGGGAGCTGACCCTTAGACATGCCTGGATAGGTGCTTATTTATTAAGTACTAAAAACTGTTTTTCTCTAGACAAGTGAGGAAAGTTGAGTGCTGTAGTAATTTGTAGCTTATTTAGTGCATACAATGAGTTCTGAACAAGTGCTAAGCTCAAAGAAACAGATTTGAGTGCTGAAACTAGTAAACTGGCTAGTTCTAAGAAACAAAATTAAGCTAGAAGGCTTCCCTCCAACATATATAGGCTTGGGGGCTCAGAAGCTTACAAACAGTCCTGGATGCAGCAAATCTGTATCTGGACTAGACATCTTATAGGAAAGGCAGGAGACAAGCTTAGAATGTTTTTTTTTGTAAAGTTTAAATGGGAAAGGAGAAGCAGAAGCTAACTGGGTTGGCCTTCTCAAATGTTCTCCCTGGAATAGGTAGAATGAGGTAATGACACTAGACTGGGAGGAGAGTCCCAGATCAAATTTACAGTAGGGGTGGGCAACTGCAAAACCACCAAGTATTATGGAAAATTTTAATGTTATATATCTCAGATTCGTTAGCTCAGAGCCTTTCCTCTGACTTCCTCCAATTAGCTCAGTGTGAAATGGCAGAAACAGTCACAAGTTAACTTCTTAAGTAACAAAGTCGAAACCTGAAACAACTTTAAAAAAAGCTTTAAAGAACCAATGAGGTGCTTATTCCAAGGCATAATCCAGGCAACCCCAGTCAGCCAATGACCACAAACAATTCACTCTCACTGAAATGCTATACTGGCCTTGGCAAAGCTTTGATGACATGTGCTCAGACACACAGCCCCTACTAACAAACAAATAAGCCCAAAACACAAGCCTGAGTATGGACAATGCTACACTACCAACACTACTTAGGTAGAAAAAACTACATAAATGTTTAAACAGATAAAGAATCAAGGAGACTCTAGAGAATGCTTTTAAATGCAAACAAGTTATATGATACACTCCTAGCAGGAAATCAGAACAAACAAACCCAACCAGATGCTTAACAATTGTAGAAAATTTTACTTAATACCTCACACACAGTGAGTAAAATAATAGTGCTATTAATAACTCAGAAATAAGCAAAAAACAGGATACTTAATGTTATACATCTCAGATTTGTTAGCTCAAAGCCCTTCCTCCGACTTCCGATTAGCTCATTGTGAAATTAAAGCTTTTATTAAAGCATTACTTTTATGAAATGCTTCTGTTCAATAGGAGTGAATCTTTTTAAAATCCACCGCAAATCATACAAGACTACCAGTCATTGCAAAGCCCGCATTTTGCTTCTCAGTACTTATGGGATCAAGCTTCTGTTTTTCTCCTGGTGAAAGATGGACATTATTTCCTGGAGACTGCTGATCACCAGAGAGCTAGCTAACTGCTTCTTTGATTCATCTTGGAATTTGTGTTACTGTTTTGCTCCTGGTGAGAGAAGGAACCAGAGCTCATTGATTTCTGACATTCTTTGATTTACTTATTTATTTATTTATATTTGTTTACTGGGATATTTCACTGATCAGTATTGACCAATTTCAGGCTAAGCCCATGTGTAATCAAAACATTTCATAAACAAAAATGCAGAAATGTAAGAAATAACAGAACAGTGCAGCCTAATTACACAGAAACAAGTGTTATATACATTTCAGTGAACAAGCGCAGTGTACAATCAAGCAGAGTGTAATGTACAATGTATACATTAGATTATAAAGTGTCAATCTTCAGATAATCTTGAGAGATGGGTAGAGGCTGAGAAAGGGGATAGGTTAGGTGACATTATCTGTGTTGAAGCAGGAACATTTTACTTGGATGAAGACGTGCTTTTTGAGTTGGATTCTGAATTTGAAATAGGCATTGATTTTTTTAATGTTGATGGAGGGAGCAGGCCAAAGATTAGTTGCTTGAGAGGAGAAAGCATTGCTGTGCTGTGGTGATTTGTTCTTGGTGTAATGAGACTCTGTGTGGCTTGTGAGTAGTGTATCATGTTGTATCAGGAGGTTTTCTCATGAAGTCTAGCTGCAAGGGGAGTAAATGTTTGGAAGTAGAAAAGTTTGTAAAGATGGAATCCTTAAATAGATTTGATCTTTGTTTTATGGGTAGCCATTTGGCTTTTTCTAGAGTGATACAGTGATGATCACAAAGAGGTGACTTTGCAATGAATTGGCAGGTGTTGTTGGAGATAGTCTGGTGAGTGTCATTGCTCTTGTTAGAGGCAAAACCAAAAACTGGGAGATCATATTCAAGTTGAGAAAGGAGAACTCCTTTGCCAATGGCTGCTCTGACTAATTGGGATAGAAAAGGGGAAATCTTTTTGGCCCAAAAGAGGAGTGAGTTTATTTTGGTTCTCACTTTGTCTATCTGGAAATGCAAGTTTAATGACTGATCAAGCCATAGTCATAGTTATTTGAAGGTGGAGGCTACATTTTTGGAATGGTCATGTAGCTCAAAGAAAGATAAAGAGTCAAGTACTCGGTGAATTTTCTGTGGAGTTCCAAAAAATCAGAGGTTTGGTCTTGGTGTGGCTTGAGAAGTAGTTTATGGTTTATGAGCCATTGGTGGAGCTCATGTAAGTCTGACTGAAGTTGTCATTAAATGTTGGTGTTAAGAGTGACCTGACTGGTAAATGACCATGTCATCAGCACACAGGATAAATTGGAGATGGTAGAGGTCACAAGGAAGCTTATTAATGAATATGGAGGAAAAAGAGGGAGTAAACATGGATAATTGTGAATGCCTTTATGAGGTCTATAAATAGAGCACCTGTAAGGAAGCCACTTTGAGAGTTTAGCAGAATGTCATCAGTTAGGGACCAAAGTGCTGTCATTGGACTTCATCCAGGCCAGAATCCCTGTTGCTTGAAGTAGAGTAAGTGGCACTGCTGGATATAGATGGAGAGATGGTTGCACACTATCTGAGTAGTGAGTGACTGAGACCTTCCTGATTAGTCTGATTTCTATTCAGGTTGTCTATCAGGGAAATGTTTCAACAATACTACAGTCCACTGCATCATCTGGGATGAGACTTCCTTTTTTTTGCTCAATTTTTTTTTTATTTTCAATTAAAATAAAATGTACATAATATTTTTAAATATCATTTTAAATAACTATATGCAATATTTACAATAATAACTATATATTATTAAATATAGAATTAACAGATCAGTTATCAGAGATACAGTATCGATTATTGCAGAGTGTCCAACAAAGATATAACTTTCTTCCAAGGATTATTTACCAATGGCCTGGGATAGATTCGTAGTTCTTCAATTTTTATTTCCATCAATGCAGTTGTCTTCAATAAAGTGTAGAATTCTTCCAAGGTCAGGGGTGTATTTGAATTCCACCTTCTGGTTACACATTTCCTAGGTAGAGCAAGTATTGTCCATAACAAATACATATTTGTCTTATTCAGGTATGGACCTTCATTTACATTTAGAATTATCAATACTTTGGTTAAGGTAAAGGATTCATTCAATAAAGCTTGTAAAAATGATTGATTCCATTCCAATATGATTTAATTTTATTACATTCATAAAAAATATGAATCCAGTCTGCTTTATTTAACTTTTCACACCTCCAACAAAAACATTTGTAGTAGTACTGATCTTTTTAATTCTATCTGGTGTTAGAAATGCTCTATGTAAGTATTTCCAGTTAAATATTTTCTAGTACTGTGTGTTAGAGTTGTATCTGATAGTAAGATGTTAGCTTTAATTTCTCCTGTTAACTGCAATGACTTGACCTTTTGATAAGAACTGCCAGTATGATG
The DNA here is from genome assembly GCF_019279795.1 of Protopterus annectens. Lineage (NCBI taxonomy): Eukaryota > Metazoa > Chordata > Ceratodontiformes > Protopteridae > Protopterus > Protopterus annectens. The sequence goes on along the minus strand of NC_056734.1, from coordinate 881,365,859 downwards.
GTTTGGGAAATGTTTTATATGTTATTAACTCTTTATATAGATTTGAAATTGAATTTTTCTTTTCACAACTATTATATATAAATTCATACAGAATAAAAATAATGTGGTAGCTGCTGTGAGCAAAAACAAGTAACCAAAGTAAACAGCACCAAAAACTAAGACAATGGTCACAAATCCCTCTAAAATATTTTATTCCACAATAAATCCAGTCAATAGTTAATTGCTTTCATCAAATAAAGTTTGACTTCATCAGAACAATGAAATACTAGAACTACAAGTTTAAAATAGCCAGGGAATGAGCCCATTTGGACTATTTATACAGAAAACGTATTAGATTTGGAATATCTTTAAATGAGGAATTATTAATAAATCTGAATAAATTTTGAGTGTACATTAGAATGCTTTGTAAGGTTAACCAGTCCTGTGTTGGAATATTGTAAGCAATTTTTATCATATGTATATCTAAAACATTTAATTTATTTACACATTGAAACCAGCGTAAGAATCCATTTTTTTCCCAGGAGGTTATTGTTTCCCTATATATTTTGTGAGGAAAGTTCTTAGTGATGGTAAATGGGGTTAAAAGGTCAAACCAAAGTTTTAGATCTATGTTTGCATTGATAAGTTTCTTAAAGGAATTGATGTAATGATTAATCAGTGTTGTTTTAGAAGGTTTTGTTACATTATATTGTATACTTATGCATAGTATGTACAAGGGTTTGTTTGATTTGTCTATTATTAATTTTTTTTAACAGATTAAATTAATTTGTTAATATAGCCATTGTTAATTCTTTCCAGTTGACAAAATAAGTTGGGTTTATCCAGTCTATTGTAGTTTTAAGTGCAGATGCTTTTATATATGTTTCTATTTCTGGGAAGTTCAATCCTCCTTGTTTCCAGGGTCTAATGTGATGAGTTAGCGCAACTCTATTCCTTTTGGGATACCATCCAAATTCATTAAACATGAGTTTATTTCTTTAAGAATGCATCTTACTGTTGCTGTTGCTAATGCTACATATATATTTTTGGCAATAAGACCATTTATATTAATTGCAATCTGTCTTCAAAAGTTAATATAATTTTGTTCCACTTTTCTATATATATATTTATTATTTCAATAATGTTTTTATAATTTATTAATATTGTTTTGTTTATATTTTTGCATAACACTATTCCTAAATAATTTAGCATACATTTTTGTTTTCCTATGATTGATTTATCTGTAACTTGTAGTTCTTTTTTCTTATTTAAAAATAGAAATTTTGATTTTAATCTATTAAAGTGTAGACCTGAAATCTTATAAAATTTCTCCATTAGTTCTTCTAGCTCTGCTAATGACTCTCTGGAGTTTGATAGGGTTAATAAAATATCATCAGCAAAAATCATTCTTTTAGATATGTACTGGTCATAGACTTCTATTCCTTTTATTCTTGGATAATTGTGTATTATTTCTGCAAGTATTTCTATAGCCAAAGCAAATAAAATAGGAGAAAGGGGGGCATCTTTGTTTAGTATCTTTTGTTATATAGATAGATTCTGAGGTGAAAGGACCTAATTTAATGTAGGCTAAGTTATTAATATATATGTTTTTAGTAATAAGATGAAGGGAGGAGGAAATTCAAATAATGCTAAAGTTTTAAATAGATATTCCCACTTGAGGGAATCAAAGGCTTTTTCTATGTCTAATCCATTTACAAGTGTTTCTCTATCTTCTTTATTCACATAATCTATGAGAGTAAGTATGCTTTTAATATTATCATGTGTGTGCCTGTTATGTAAAAATGCAGTTTGATCATTATAAATTGTCTTTGGAAGTCGAATTTTCATTATGTTAGCTTATATTGACATGAATATTTTGTAATCATTATTCAGTAATGATATAGGTCTGTATGGGGTGCAAAGGTCTGATGGTTTATTATCTTTTAGAATTGGTGTTATGAAAGAATATTTCCATGAGGGTGGCATTTTTGCTTCTGACTGGACTTCTAGCAAAATTTTATGAAAAAGGGAGATTACTGTGGAAGGGAAGAGTTTATAAATTTTGGTAATTATACCATCTATCCCTGGAGCTTTGTTAGATTTACTTCCTTTTATCTTGTCAACAATTTCTTTGTAGGATATAGGTTTTTGTAGGTCTAGTTCTAAGTTTTCTGAATTTTTTTTATATTGATAAGGTTTGTATCTAAGTTTATTTGGTTGGTATCTAAATCTTCTTTTTTGAAATGTTCCATATAATGGAACCAAAATGCTTCAAGGATGTCTCCTATATCTGATACTTTTTTCCCTTTCTTTTCATGATATATACTACTAATGTTATTTGCTTTAGAATGTATTTTAATTATTGTAGATAAGTTATGTAGATATCTGGGGGAGGTGACTAATGAGTTTATTTTTAATTTTTCAAGCCTAGACAAGTTTTGTATGTTAGAATTTCATTATATATTTTTTTTATTTAATTTCTCTATTTCTTCTTTGACTTCGGGGCAATTCTGATTTTTCTTTTTAGATTTTGCTGTCAAGAGTCGGGTTTACAAGTCTAATGATTCAGATTCCCACTCTCTAACTTTGTTTTTGTACCAGCTAAGGGTCTTACCAAATAAATATGCTTTTAATGATTCCCAAACCATGACTTTTCTGATTTCTGTTGTATTATTAATTTCAAGAAATAATTGTAGTTCTGACAACATCTGGGGTCTGAATTCTTTCATTTTCGTGATATATGATGTAATTCTAGTTGAGAGGATTAAAGGTTTAAACTTTATTTGGAGCTTCATTATCATAGAGTCATGATCTGAGAAAGGGACATGGAACTATTGAGAAGTTGAGGATTTTTGTTTGTAAATCTTGAACTATGAATAATTTGTCTGTTCTGGTTTGTGTTCCAAATTTATGATCTTCATGGGAAAATAATAAGGATTTATCATCTCTTACTTTAAAAGTGTCAATTAAATGAAATGAATCAATCCATTTTTTAAGGATTTTTAAATAGTTGCTATGCAAAAAGACTGCTTGATGGTTTCAGAAGCTTCTAAGGTACAATTAAAGTCTCCTCTTAGTATAAGTTTTCCTTTAGAATTGTTGGAAATGAAATTTAGGTGTTTTTAACCGTTCCTGCTCCAGTTCCTGGGAACAAATATAGTTTAGCTAAGGTCTATATTCTGTTATTAAATTTAATTATAACAAATGCTAGTAGGCCTTCTTTGTCTTCATATTTGTAAATAACTTTTGGAGTGATTATGTCTTTCTTCTAGAGAATTGATACTCTTTTTGTCTTTGTTCTATAGGATTATTGAGTTAAGACTGTATAGCCCTTAGGGTTCCAAATACATCTATCATTAGTCTTAAAATGCATTTTCTGGAGAAATACTACTTGTGTCTTATTTAGATTTAAATATTTTAGTAATTTTGATATTTTATTTGCATTATTTACGACATTAGTATTTAGTGATAAGAATGTTAAATCAATTTCAAGTTATTGTTGAAAGAAACTTTTTGCTTCTTTTTTTTTATTTTGATTATAGTAGTTATACTATATTCTCTGATAGCATTGGATGTTATTTTTATGTGTGTAAACTTGGGAGTGTAATTTAATGTTCGTTCTTTAAATATAAGTAGGGTAAAATACTGGTCAGGCTTTAAAAAAGTACTTTTATAAAACATTAATTCTAATGTATCAAGTATAAGGAAATATGAATTTCTCATTACACATGGAATGAAAGTCATTCCTAATACAATAGATAAAGATAGATCTATTGGATTATCACTCATACCTTTAACCAACAATATCAACTGTAATCCGTATGTTAAATTATTATATGGAGAATTTTCTTAAAAGAGATATGAAATTCTATATTATTCTTTTATTATTCTATAGTATTTTATATATCAAGATGGAATGTTAGTAGTGTAAACAATTATTATCTTGACTTAAAATATCCAATATTTAGTTACCCTTAAAAGATCCCAAACATGTCAGATATGTCATTTTGGATAAATTAAATGCAACAGAGGAGCATACACTAAATAAGCCAACAACAAATAGATTATTACTAAAATAATTTGACTAAAAGGACTCTACAGGAGACAATGAGTAATTACCAATGAAATATGAATTTACTGTAGGTGTACTGTCTTCCTTTACTTTCCCACTCTTCAGCTCACCAACTTCAACTTACCCTTATGAAAAGACATGGCTTATCAGTGGTATTCTGACTCAGAGTAGAGGAGCCCTACATTCTAGTGTGCAGTGCTTTTACATATTTATAGATTTACAAAGCAGAGTCTAAGAATGAACTATGGTCACCCTGACTATTCCCATCCTGCATAGGGCACCTCCTGCTTCCAGAATGGGTAATCACATCAGTCTAGAATGAATGTGAAGGTACCTATATGGTAATCAAGACTTACCTTAAGTAAGTATTAATCAAATAGTCTTTAGAGCATCTTAGAGAGTTATCAGGGCAATTAGAATACTCTTAAGCCTCTCCTCCCTTTACCAAAAACAGAGATTTCCCTTCCCTTTCTTTCCATTGTTTTAAATCAGTACTAATAAAAGAAATTCAACAAACATAGGTAAACAGAAATAACATTCAGTAGTCCGTCTTGTACATGACTCACAATCCATTAAACAAGTCAGTGACTAACATCACTTTAGTAAACATTATAAAGACAAATTCTGGGTGATAATTTCCTAGCTCTTTAAATTTTCTGATAAAGCAAAATGTTAACAATTAGCTATTTTAACTAAAAGTATAAAGCATTTCAATGTTTCCTTGCATGCATACATTTCTACTTATATTGTAGTGTCAATAGCTGTCTTTGAAATCTGTAAGAAACTTCACTTTTTCAAATCATTCCTTTTTCATTTCAGGTTTTGTTTTGTCAAAATGGCAACAATATTTCAAGGGCACAATTAATATTTAGACTGATGTTTCAAATAAATAACGTGTCAGTTGCCAATTGAGTTAGTTTAGAATGTATGGTTAGTGCAAATATAGCATGTTGCAAAAATAATATGTATTTTATCGTGTGCTCTAGAGACTGTCATATGCAAGTGACATATAAAATGTAGCGTATATAGAGCAGATAGCTTATGAATTGAGATTATTAAAGTAAATTATGCTTATTAATCAGGCAGTTTCATTTAAATTCACAACTAATCTGGGGACATTTCAGTTGAGTTTCCAGGAATGTGTAGTCCAATGTGAGTAATTGAGTCCACTTTTCCTCATAAATATATGTCACAATTCATTAAACTAAGCAGAGTCTAACATCTGTCTTATAATCATTATAAAGACAAAGAATAGTAATTTCCTAGCTCTTCAAACTTTCTGATATCGCAAAATGTTGACAGTAAGCTATTTTAACTGGAAGACTAAAACATTTCAATACTTTCTTGTGAATATATATTTTTTTTTACTTTTATTGTAATGTCATTAATTGTCTTTGAAATCTATGCATTACTTCACATCTTTCAAGTCATTCATTTTACGGTTCAGATTATATTTTGTCAAAATGTCAATAACATTTCAAGGGCACATTTAATATTTAAACTGATATTTTAAATGAATAGCTATCAGTTACCAAGTGAGTTTGTACAGTGTGAGGTAACTGCAAAGATAACATGTTGCAAAAAGTAATATGTATCTTTTCATATGCTCTAGAGGCTGACAATTTCAAGCAACATATAAGATGTAACTTTTACAGTGCAGACAGCTTGTGAAATCAGCATGTTAAAGTGAGTAAATACTTTTTAATCAAGCTGCTACATTTCAGTGCACATGTAGTTTGGGAACATTTCAGTTGCGTTTCCAGGAATATGTAATCCTGTGAGGATAAATCATAAAATATTTACAAATAATCCTATTATGTTTTTATTTTACCTTGTTTAGGTTGTTTTTCATTTTAATAGCTAAACAACATTACTTTTTCTTATTATTTGTTATCTTTGAGGCTAAATGCACTTCGCAGATTCACAGTGTCCTTAAAAACTGCAGCAGTTGTTTACTGTTGCTATGCAACACAAACAATGTGAAGAAAGTGTCACTTCTCTTAACCAACAGTACATTTTTCCCTCCTTTTTTTTTTTTTTTAATGTATTTGTTAATACTAAAAGGAAATAATTCAAAGGACATATGCACATGAATGGAACATTTCAGAGTTAATTGCAAACATGTCCCCAATCCAAATAAGCATAACAGTGACCATTATTAATCTAATAAATATTGTAATAACAATTAAGTTCACTATTCCAATTAGTCTACCTTAAAACTAGATTATTTTAGACTTTTATTTATCTATGTATAGATAGTGAGTTATTAAATATATACAGACTATATTAGTATAGTAAATAGGAGAGAATATAGAAAGGGAGTCAATATGTAGTTAAAATAAATAAGGAGAGAAGAGAGAAAGAAAAGAAAAACATTAAGAGAAAATACACATGTACTATATATGTTGATTTACAGTATAAATATTTTATGTGCTATATAACCCTCCTTCTGTGAAAGAAAAGTACCCTGTTTTACATACCTGAGGTAATGTGAAGACTCTCATGTGTCATCTATTTTCAAAAAAATATAGATAAAGATTCCAGTAGTTAGTTACCTTTGTTTTGAAATTCCACGCAGTAAAACTGGTCCTTTAAAGTAATGTTAAAACAATTCATATCATAGTAGATGCTTTGAGTGATTTGGCTGTAACAGGATCAGTCTTTTGCTTCTTCTTTTTGACAGCTGTCAGGACATTTGTTTCTTTGGTTCTCTTGAGAGAAGGTGACATCCAATCCATATCTTCTAGTAAAGTAATCACGTAATTAGTTTTAATAAATGAAGAGGCTTCCTCTAAGTCAATAAAAGTCCTCATCTCGTTGGCATACAGTATTCTTATCCATTTCATTAGGGTGGCTCAAGCATAGACCTTGGTAACTATAGATCCATTGGCCTCATTAGTCTCATATGTGCAGATATGGAGTGCATTATCACAGAACTCATTAATCTGGACATTGAAAATTTCTCAACCCAGGACCCTCATCAATTTGGCTTTAGCAAAGGACAATCATGCCTCATTAATATCTTTGAAAAAGTAACTGAAGGAGTGGACAGTGGTATTCAGTGCTTACAGCATATCTAGGCTTGGCCAAGGCCTTTGACATTATTCACCATGCCAGAATTATTGATTGACTTGTAAATCTTAATATAAATCCTTATATTGTGCAATGGATAGCTTACTGGTTGCCTGACAGAATCCAGGTGGTTAGAGTAGCAGATGTCACTTCTGAAAGCAAAACAGTTACCAGCTCTATAATACAGGGCTCAGTTTTGGGCCATCTCCTATTTGGCATAGATTTCCCAGACATTCAGGCCAATACTGCTAGCCTGCAGTTAAGTTTGCAGATGACTGTAAATTGAGTATTGTATTCGATGTTCATCTTGCTCCAACACTGCTTAAACCATGTTAACAACTGTTATAAGGGCAATGGTCTCAAATTAAATATAAAACATCTAGCATAATCCAATTTTGTCAATGAAGTAGTTTCACTTACAGTGCAGGAGATGCACTCCTTAAATCAGACAGTGTTATAAGGGATCCGGGTACTCTTGATAATTCCTTATCATTGACCATCATGTCTCCACAGTAGTTCAGAAAGCCTTTTATCTAGCTCATTTAATTTCAAAACGCATCTCCAGTAGATCTAAATAAGTCTTAATTACACTTTAAGCATATCTAATCAGACCCATTATTGAATATTACACACCTTTTGGCATGTATTTATCTAAATATTTTATACAACTTGATAGACGTCAGACATTCAAAACTAAAAAGACCAGTGGCCTCAAAAATGTTATTTATTAAGAGAGACTTGAAGCCCATTCTCTGTACTCAGTCTCATATAGACGCCTCCATAGAGATCTATGTCTAGCCTTTCATACCATGAAAGATCCAACCCTATTTGATATCCTTTTCCTTTGCACAACTAATCGTACAGCTAGTACTTGGTTAAAGGAACTAGGCCTTCATTGGCAGACACATAAGACACATTCGCATGATAGATTCATATCCCAACATATTCTTCACATTTGGAACAAACTTCCACTAAACATCAAACAGAGCAGCACCTTGGCACCTTCAAGGTAAACCTAGATATTTTTATGGGCGGCCTCAAATTCTCTCCTGGTCCACCTTGTGTTGCCCATCTTGAGGAAATAAGGAATTTTGTAAAGAGTTTTTTGACTAGGTTTGAAATGGTCTGTATACTGATTGCATAGTAATTACCTATAAACCTGTGAACGTATGAGTATAGTTAGGTAAACTGAAAATATTAGAAAAAGTATTCAAAAAGAGATTTCTGGTAGAAATCAAGAATAAGCGCAAAGCTAAGAGTGCGTATAAGACTGTTGATGTAAGTCAGTCCTAAGACTTCGATAAAGACATATTTCCTAAAGATAAAATCAAAGACCATGATATTGAGTAATAGACAGGTACTAGAGGTAATATTAAATATAATGGAAGATGATGTGAGTGTAAGTATGTTGTATAGAGATGATCTGAGGAATATGCTACTGATGCAAGCCTTTAGATATAGTAATAATAGTCAGTCGCATTATACATGTGTCTCAAAATCTACTGCATTTATGTTCTTCTTTGTGGAGCGCTTATAATGTCTTTCTTTTTTTGCATCCTTTCTCCACCGCAAGTTGTTTATCAACCTCCCTTCTAGTCAAAAGATCATAAATTCCACCATCAACATTGTAAGGGTCAGTAAGGAAAGGCCATCATTAGAGAATCCATTGGAGTACTTTTTTGTTTGTTTTTTTATGTCTTAACAGCCCCTTGCATCTATACATTGAAAACTTGTGGGTACAGCATGTGCACTGAATGACACCCTCCACACACTTTTATGATGAATCAACATCACCAGGATGTTCCTACCTTCCCAGTAGATGCACCACATGGCTGTTTTCTGATCTCCACAGGGAAAATCATCACCTTAGGGTGGGAATTTCTGTACTCACTGCCTACACAATCAGAAACCCAAAGGACTAATCAAACTAATGTTGCCTAGGTTGTAATGAGGGCTTTGTCCTTAACTGCTACTATTGGAGGTTTCATGACTTGTGTTTAACATTGACTGTTTGTGATTAAATGTTAGACCAGAATGCATCCCATTTTGTTGGGGAATCATGGAGAAATATTTTCTCCTACAGCTTCATTGAAGGTTAATACATTTGTTTGTCAGTTTTAAATGCTTCTGGTTGATGGTTATTTATTAGATTAACAGTGTATATTGAACTGGTGTTGCATCAACT